>NW_024539599.1:0-199567 GCF_016647785.1 Suillus fuscotomentosus
CAAAGAGTACAGCAACAATCTTTTTGCATCTGGGCGCACTCAATCCGACGCGTTTCGAGATCGGGCCCATGTACTCATCTCGGGTGAGCTATCTTTCAATCTGCCTGGCACTTACGCTGACAACATGCCAACCAAGCGAGCGGAAATTGGCGCGGTCTGTAAAGTCTGGGAAGCTCTTCACCCCGTTAAAGCGCGAGCTGGTGTTCGATATCGATATGACTGATTATGACGGCGTGCGCACATGCTGCACATCAGCAGGAATATGTAAACGCTGCTGGGCATTCATCGCCAATGCCGTGCGCGTCCTTGACTCAGCCTTGCGCACGCAATTTGGATATCATCATTTGTTATGGGTATACTCGGGCCGTCGCGGCATCTATTTGTGGGTCAGTGATGACTAGGCCATGGGGCTGACCGACGAACTATGTAGAGCTGTGGTTGGGGCGCTTACTGTGATAGAAGGAGGTAAGGAGATGGCGAAGAAGGTGAATGTAAGAGGCGTGGCACGAAGAGCCACCCCGGAGATTTGCCACCTCCTCTGTGACATGCACGCGATGAAGGGAGTAGGATGTGGTATCAATTGTTGGATAATCAAGAATGCTTCCTATCCAAGGACGGCTGGCGAACGCTGCTTAAACTGGTTCCGGACAAGAAAATTGTCGAGACTCTCGAGGAGCGATGGGAGAAATAACCCGGTATCGAATCGTCGAAGAAATGGAACGAGCTGAAGGCAGGGTAATGTTGTATACACTTCACTTTTACTATCTATGCTATTACTGACGCTTCATAGGCCCGAAATCTAGCCACTCTTGAGGACATCATTCTGCAATCCACGCCTAGATGCCGAAGTATCCAAGCACCGAAACCATCTTCTCAAAGTACCATTCTGTGTCTGCGTCCCCGTTGACCCGAACCGCGTGGAAAATTTCGACCCCAATGCAGTTCCCACAGTTATGCAGCTCCTTCAAGAGCTTGACAAGGCAGGCGAGGGTGCAAGTGAGTGCACCGCTTGTCACTGTGCCCGTTGTTTTCACTTACATTTTGATTCAGACTGGGAGCATACAAGTCTCAAGCCGTACGTCGACATGCTAGACAGACACGTTATGGGAATTCTGGATGATGTCCGAAGGAGAGAACGGGCAAAAGCTGTGCTTCAACACAGTGCGTGGATTTTGGTGTATATTAGGACCATTCAGATTTTTATCTCATTTTACAGCAATGTAAGTTGCAAACGATATCATTTACCCTGTTGTATTATTCTATTAATATACACTGCCTGTCGTCTCAGTAATTCGATTTCGAGTCTTCCAGTCAGTTACGACACATCACGTCAGTCGATTACTCGTGAGACAAAAAAGTGAGGCACTGTCGTGCTCACGCTCGACACCGTAATGTGTTACATACTTATGCATCCTCCGTTTGCCTTGGAAATGCCCCCCATGTAAACTTTAGTGTAGATTTAATGAAAACTTTGAGATAATTAAATTGACTGAATTTCTACTTGAAATAATGCTACAGTATTATAATAAGGTACGCTAAATGTAAGTACCCGGACCGTGTATATGTAATCGCGGACTTGTCTATAGTCCGCGAGTCGATGACAAATAATGTCCGTCTCGGACATTACCGGTGATTAGTCATTCCCTACATTACTCATTATTCTACGTATTACTAAGCTTCTTCTGTTGTACTCGTACCTTCATCATCTATGGCTGTGTCCAACATCCCATGCTTAGGTGTCGTCGTTGAAGGAAACCATGACTGCGTCGTCAATGAGCCAATACTCCTCGTTACTTTCATCGACGTTATCATACGCTCCCAGCTCGACGACAAGCAAATGGACACTTGGAAGGCAGCCGGAACTCACGATCACGTGATGTACGGTTGCGCGGTTAAACGGTCCTGCTTCCTGCCGCACGCAGAAAGATCGACTTGGAAGGATTCAGTGATTAATTGCACGTGCCCACGTCGTGCCATGGGTCCAAGGTGAGTTTTCACTTGTTTTCTTCGCATCTATCAGCATGTTCACTGATGTCCAACCTTGGGACTCGACATTGGCCGCCTATCGCGACCAGGAAGCATCCCCAACCACTAACGACACTCTTGATTTTCATCGCGAGAACCTTGGTTTTCCATGGGCTGGCCAATTTCCCCCCAACCTCCCTGATCAGCACTATCAGGCCTCAGGTCAGGGCATACTATACTCTCCCATCCCATATCCCCCTCCTTACCTTCACGTTCATGAATCCAAGATCCCGCCTGCATTCGCTGAGGCATGGGAGTCTCATGAAGACGATCTTACTCCAGGAGCTTTCCTTGAGGCATGGCACCCCACATTCTCTGATCACCATGATCCCGTTGATTCCAGTCACGGATCGCCGAACTTGTCTCAACTTCCCGTGCCATCGTCCAGCGCCACCTTACTCAACCATCACTTACCCGCTAGAACTCCTGAGACAGCCAACGCGGACTCGGCCCAACCCCACGCACCGCTCGGTACCATCTACTTACCACCTCCATCAGATATCGTCGATGACGAAATACGTCAATCTCACGCTCCCCTCATGTCTGTTCGCCTCCGCAGGGCACGATCCAGCGGGACAACTCGCTCAAGGACCTCGCGTATGTCCAGACGGACAGGAATAGAAAGGGGAGAAGCCGCAAGGCAACTCAACACTCAGCTTCTCACAACGACGCCCGTGCAACCGACTCTTAGTGTAGTACCGTTCAACACCACGTCAGTCGCGTCGCAGGCGAAAGACACGATGAAATCACTACTCTTACGGTCGTCCTTGTTTCCCGCAAAAGATGACATCGCCGCCAAGGCGACGACTGCATGGACCACTACCGTCGAGAGCCAACCAGGTGAGTATCTTCTTCAACTGCCGCCGGACAGTCGTGCTCACAATGTTCCGTTCAAATCAGTTGAATTCCGGGATCTCGCAAGAAACGCTGCTGCTGCCGGAGAAAAGAAGCTCGTCAATTTAGTTGAAAGTATGCGTAACGATTTGAAAGAAGTAGGACGACATTTCGTATATTTCAAGTACGATTTGGGCGGCGCCGTTTTGGCGACGGAGATCCTCACGGCCGTTGAAGTCCGTGCACATCAAACCATTGACCTCATCACCGATGAGAAGTTCCTCGACGTTACCGTTAACGTGAGTGATGTGTTTCCCGTCTGAAATCAAACTGACGCGCAGTGTCTTTAGATTAATGGGGACTTCGTCACCGTCCCATTCGGCAGCACCCCCGTTTTGCAGTTTATCATGTACATCACCTACGACAGCAAATTCGGGTACGATCGATACCTCGGGAAAGGCGTCCCCATGACCCGCGACAAGTTGCGACCGCTGTTCTTGATGACAGGCACTATATTCCAGTGGGCGCTGGGGGAGCGCTCCAGTGGCATCTTTACTGCCAGCGATTTTGTTGTGGATGACTGGCAGGCATATCACACAGGTTTGGAGAAGCGCTTCGACAATATGAGCCTGGCGCAGCAGGGAGCGCTTGACATATTAATTGCAAAGCACGTCGTCTGCCCGTACTAATCATCATGTAAGCATTTTTGTACCAGTAGTTCAACGAAACCAGCACATCTGGAGTAGCTTTCGTTCCCTTGAGTGATTGTGATATGTCGCAGTGTTGTGGAGAACTGGCATGCTTGCCAGATAGACGCCTAGTATGTCGTAGAATTTAACATCTGACGTATCGGTAGCCAAACGTTTACCATCACCATGACAGTCTCTCTTCAAGCTTCAAGTCATGCACGTGTTTTCGATCCTGTGTCTCTAATACTGAACCCCAGTGAAAGTCCGACATCATGGGCCATTTCCACGGAGGTCGACGGATTTGTAAGTTCCGGGTAGTCAGTAGAGTGTCTAGACTCATCGACGGAAATCTAAGTCAAACAATCTGATTTGCAATTGAGCAGCCTTACAGCGCATGCTCAATACTGCAAGAATCCAAGCTTGTGCAATTCAACTGTCAACATGTTCAATTGAAGGTCCGTGCGTAATATATATCTTATTGCTCAAGTATTTCGTACTTCGCCACACTCGAACCAACTTCAAAAGTCCACTTGCCTGCGACTCAGAGTTTTAATGAACTCTCCTCTCACCATCATCAGTGCATTATTACTATTGTCGACTGACTTACTCGTCGCCCGCCTACCTTGAATTCTCTCATACCTTTCTTCCTCGTCACGACGACTCAAATGATGTGAGTTTTTTTGCCTTGGTCGTGTCAATACTAGATGAAAACGTTCGAAACAGGGCGCATATAACCACTCCGAGTCATTCAACTCAATCTTCTAGTACCTGACATGTCTCGTGCCACACCAGTACATTCGTTTTCAGTACTGCTACTCTGATTCACTGATCTGTTATCAGCCTAGGTTTTGGATCAAGAGGACTTCTGCTCGTTATGGTTCGGGCACCAATAAATACCACGAATGCTGTCAAGCGGTATCATTTTCATTCATTTCATCGTGCTCTATTCTTATTGTTACAGAACTATGACATTGAAGCTTCGAATCTGGTAAGTACTCATCCTATTCCTATTAATGTATGCTCATTTGTGTATTCCATCTAGGTTACTGACCGCATGTCGTCCGCAAATACGGTCAAAGTCCCTGCAAAGTTCTCTAGCGGCACGTTTCATTAGCCGGGCACCGGGGTAGGACAATCCTAGAGGGAGGAGCTAGCGCGAATGAGCGCGGGTAGATTTTATTCCCATGTTTTGTATTGTATGTCATGTTGCAATGCATCGATTTCCGTATATTTGCGTCGAAGCCAGCAAAATATCAAAGGGATACACAGTTATATTCAAATCTACGGAATTCTATCCAGTAGTCAATGCATTGAAAAGCATACACCAGCGTTGATGCGCATCGTTTTCGCAGCTACGGAAAGCGCAGATACCGACGCGTATCTACGCAATAAGAAGTGTCACAGCCACAGTATATCTGCGTTGCTGCGGGTAAAACGTCGACGAGCGAACTCGGAAGCATAAAGCCGTTGTCTTGCGAAAAGTCTTCGATAACATTATAATCGAGCCAATATTTGATGGGAACTGAGAACAATCAGTGACATCAACGCTAGTGAGCTTCCGTCCCTTACTCGTTACGAAGATAGCGTGTTACAATTTTGTTACTAAGCGTCAAGCCAATCTCTATTTGTTGTCGAGGGCTAAAGCCGTTGTCCTGCAGAAAGTCTTAGATAACATTAAAATCAAAGCAATATTTGATAGGAACTGAGAAAGATCAGCGACGTCAACGCTAGTGAGCTTCCGCCCATTGCTGGCTGCGAAGGCCGCTTGTTACGATTTTGTCACGGTCTCATCTAGCAAGTCTATGTTGGTGACCATCCATGGCTAAGTATGATCAAGTCAAATTTCTCGTGGTATACATAGTCATATTCGGTAGGAGCAGAATTACATCATCCTACAGCTGCGACGGGTACAATTTCAAGGACTCATACGTTCGCTGATGATGCACTCCTATTTCTTTGTTCTTCCATTCCTCCCCGACCTGCGTGCCCCCATTCAAGTCCCAGATTTGAAACGACCCATCCAAGGAATAGGTGACGACGCGCTGTCCACCGGGCAAGTGTAGGATGTGTTCGATGCTGGTATCTACTGTGATCTTTCGGTAAGGCGTTGTTGCTGAATTCTTGTGCTTCGCAGGAGCTGGATGCCCCACGGTTTTGGTTTCGGGTTTCACTTAATGGGTGCATCACAATTTTAGCTCTTGCCATCAATTACCGTACAAATCGATCACTTACTCAGAATCCAGATGCTACTCGACTCATACACAGAAAGACAAAAGCTACTATGGAGTGTGCGTTTCGTTTGATGAAGATACAAGTCAGGAGGTCGTTGTTCAAGTCTTCTATTGGTGCGTCTTCGTTGCTTTCGTTTCACAGCTTCAGCACTGGCTGTGCAGATCAAGCACATAACCATGACAATTCATCCTTGGGCATCACTGTCATATTATCCCGCAAGCTTGCATTCCTGCGTAGTAAGTTCTTGATCTCCAGATTCTCCACTGGCCTCTCAGTATTGCGTTTCACAGTCTTGCTCTCAACCAAGTCTCCTGTATATTGTGACTGGTGCAATTCGATTCTTGGTGTCTATCCCCTGGCACTGTTCAAGTGGATCATATTATGCAATCCTTGTCCCCAAATGTCCCACATATGCTTTTAGACATCGTCACCGCGCTAGCCAAATGGCAATCCTGTTCACACCTTTCCAACCTTTTCCCTGATTTCCTGGCTCTAGCTCCCCATACTCCGGGGAAGGTGTCTCCTAACCGTGTGGTGCTTAAGGCATTTTCCCCCTCCGCCACCAAAAAAATCATCTCTCAGACGTCTATCGTTGCATCTGTTGTGGGTGACATGATCGTGCTTCGGATATATTCTAGTCCTATGACCGTTGTTCACCCAGGCAGTTGACTCCTCTTAAATTTTATCATTATCAATCACTATAGGGATGTTCAACAAACGATGAACCGCCGGGGCTACGGACAGGACTAGCTTTGCGCTGTCATGTTACGTAAGTCCTATGTCGCAGCTATTGCAGACATTGTTGCGCATGCTATGTGCGATGCCTTGTTTCGCACGTCCAAGTTGCGCCTGACAGGGCGGGCTTGCACTGACAAATGCGAACATTAGCCCAATGTGCACATATGTCGGTGTAAGGTCGCCGTTATAGGACGTACACAATGTCCTGCATCACATGGTAAGCTATTGTCATACGATATGACAAACTACAATATTTACCTGCAGGTAACCCATTAGAACGTTGAGGATCACGGCACCCTCCACCTACCCTCGTTCTAGATCTGTGAATGTTGACTCCATCCCAAAATCAAGAACGAGGATAATGAAGCCTGACTGGACCGGCCTTGTTTTGAAGTGAGTAAATATGAACCTTCCAGATCTACCCACTTCAGCACAAGGCCGGCCCTCTTCGAATTTATATCCTGCAGCACACAGTAAGTCAGTGATTATATTTCACTAACATGATATATAACATTTACCTTCGGAAAACCATAGAGCAACTACAAGTTTGCGGCCAGCGCGAAGTTGATCAAGTTTAAGACACACCACCCGAGGGACGCCTAAAGCTTGATCACTCCCACGTCGACATACTATTTGTGGCGATGTCTGAGTACCGGAGGCTTGAGAAGACCGTCCTTGAGGGGACTTGCAATAGTTCCATTTCACAAGCTCCCCCACGGCCAATCATCCTCAACTACTCCTATAGGTCAAATGGTAGGTCGAATGAAGCAAGAGGGGTCGGAGGTGAATGGGTTCACAAGTTATGCTGGTGGCGACCTTATATACGTATCGCAGGTGTGAATGTATTGTTTTTGATTCATTGTTCGCTGCAATGTTTCGCTACGCCTCAGAGTGAGACATTCGCGCAACTGTGTCGTGGCTAAAACACAATAGCGATCGTCTACTGGCAGCCCAGTAACTCAAGAGGTTTTACATCGACAATGAAGCGTCGTTCTTGTATGATTCAATCACAATATCAATAAGTCGGCGATGTTTTGGCTGATTGGAAATTCCTCAACAAGATCTCGACGAGTTTCATATGTCTTTAGCCAAGTGTAGCATCGAGCATCATACGATGACAAGGTCCCGAGTCATGCATTCACTTACAGTCTTGATTGATCACCAAATGATAACAAGACTAGAACATCAAGACACCAAGAGAATCATATGTACATCTAGTCCAATTGCTTGCCTGCTGAGAGAACTGAATCGCTGTGCCCGTGAATAGATGGTTTAGACGACACGAAAATATGACAAGTCTAGAAAACGGGCACGCAAGCCTCTGAATCTTCCGTCGCATGCACGGGTGACTTGGCGCTTTCTTCTGCTTCACTACACATAGGGGACGGATCACCATGTTCACTATGATCGTGGGCAAGTTGGTTGTGTAAGCCTGTTTTGATGCATCAAAATATGACATTAGGGCCTGACTGATGCGGACGAGATCGGCTTGCGTGAAAGTCGCGGTCCAACGTAACACAATTCCAGGGTTCAACATTACCAAAAACGAACAGTTACGGACGCCAGACCTGGGCTAACCAATTTTAAAAAGCTCGCAAGCATTTTGCGAGCGACTTTTTGGCAACTTGAACGAATCCGCATTTTGTGCCGAATCTCGTTCAAGCCTCAAGCTCAATTGTCACCAAGACTCCTCTTCAGCAAGATAAGCTACGCAGGCGTCACTCACAGTGAACTGTAAACATGCGCCATGTATGCTACGTTCTGCACAAACTGCTGGCATTGTTTCGAACCATGGTGATCAGGCTTTCCAGACAAACTCTACACCCATATTATGTTTTGCAGCGTATAATTGGCACTTTGACTTCCAAATTTATGCATTCAAGTGATACACACGCGAGTAGCAGCACTGGTCGGCATAGGCATCAGTGCAGTGACGCTGATACTTCATCAGTAGCCATCCTCCCAAGCCTCTGCCACCCCTCCGAGTCCAGACACTCAGCAAGCCAGCACTCGGTACACACTCGCGCGGGCGACTCGCTTACCGAAGAAGCCGAGTCTTACCATGTTTCTGTGTCCATTACCCCTTCGTTGCAGGACAGTACCCCCCTCATTATCAAGCCGATGACTGCAAGTGATGTTCAACGTTATAGTAAAAATTCGTTCTCAAATTTAAGCCTTGAGTTTAACGTTCGTTTAAATCTCATCCAGAACTTCATCCCGCAAATCATCGGCAGAGGATAGATACAGGTTTCCAGATCTCACCAGGCCAAAAGGATTTTTCGGTATTGTACGTCAATTCACATACCGTCTAAATGTGCGACATGAATGCCAACTTGCTTCCGGCAGTCCAGACAATTTCACAGCAGGCGATATCACTTGGAATTGTCAGATTCATCCGCATGGCACTCTGTACTTCTCCAGCGAATTGGTTAGTTTGTCTCCAACATATCTTTTCGCTTATTCACTCCCTCAGTTAATGTGGAAAGACGCGGATATGGAGACAACCGAAGTTGAAATTACGGTGTACACAGACGCCGACGTACGCGAACAGTCGAACTCTGATGCAGTTGCTTCTTGTGTGAGAACGCTCCTTGAGCAAGCGCAACTCGCAGGTCACCTTGAAGGCATCCTCATGGAGCTCACCGTTGATTTATACACAAACGATAGTGGGGAACTAGAATGCAAGTACTATTTCGTCGCACCTGATCGGCGGATTCTGTTTTGGGAAGACCATTTTGAGGCGAAGTATTTGTTTGGCGGGGTCAAAGGCATTACGAGCGGTCATATTAGTGCGTTTTTTTTCCTTTTGTTCTAGTGACACTACACAACCATTGTATAGAATATGCCATGGAGGCTGAGTTTTGGTGAGCTATGCGATTGAGGTAATATTTTCACCAGCCGCAAATGAACAGCCCTAAAATGTTTTTCCTCAGATCATACGCATTCCTCCCACTTATGAGGTTCAGGATGCACCGGGAGCTGTATCCGAGCGACTGCAAGATAACTACTGAACTTCACCGCGAACTGCAGGCAATGATCCTCCATGCCTATACCGGTGCGTCTCTCGCGACGTGTTAACCATATTTACTCACAGCTTTGTCGAGTAGATACTATCTTTTCAGAAATATCATTAGCTCCTTTTGACACAGACGAGCTCCAGCGAGCTCTGAATATTGTCGATTATTTAAACGGTGATATCTGTTCATATATTGTACTGGGCATGTTTTTTGATCCCAAGTTGAGGCATCGTTAACAAATCTGATTCGGCAACAAATGATGGATTTGATTCAACTACAAATGACCAATACATATGGGCATACGGTGCGGATACTGCTTTCTTGATACTGTTTTTTCTTACAATAAGCCTCTAGCTCGCTTAATGCGAATGTTCAGTATGGTGGTCTCATGGACGCCTTCATCCAGATGCGGCTGACCTTTTTTACCAGCTCGGGCTAGGCTCTCTAATTTTTACGGTGAAATAGGCACGAGGCTAGGTACAGATCACATTTGTGACAACGACAACTCTATGGAAAGAAGACCGATAGTCAAGCTTTTCAACTTCGTCGTCCTTTTTGGCTCTCCGTCCACGCATGTTAAACAAATTGACAGCGTCTGGGTTGACCAATCTGTCAACCGCCCGCGCTGGAAAATGTTCATGAATAGGTTGACGGGCGAGTGGAGTGGACTAGCAATCTATGTAAGTTGCCGAAGCTAAATAGTATTTCTATTGTAAGCATTGAAAATGGACAGTCAACCGTCATGTTGGCTGTGGACATCAGCTTCCTCGCAGTGCCAGTGATCGGTCAACAACCTTCGGCACAAATCGCATTATACATCTCGTCGCTCTGCTCGGTAGCTTCGCTGGTCGTCTCTGCTCTTCTTGCGCAGAGCGGTGGGAACAAAGACAGTATAAACAGAGCAGTACACTTAACGTTTTATTCCTTTATCGTACGACTGACTTAGCTGGTCAAGACGGCATTCATGACGCGCATGACTCAGTCACTTCATGGCAAAGAGAACCTTGCCATCATCTTCAGCTTACCATATGCCCTTGTTATTTGGGGGTGAGTACCTTCACTGTTTACACAGCGCTGCGTGAGTGTTTCTCGTTGACAAATCAAAATTATGCAGGATGGTTTTCTTTTTCCTAGCGCTGTCGCTGGTGATTTTCCTATCTGCCGATGTCACGACGTGGTGCACTGTGGGGCCAGCTTGGTTACTCGTGGTCGGGTTTATTGGCTGGCCAGTGTGGGCAGCTAAAACACCACCGATCGGACAGTGGATGTCCTCTTTGTGGATGGGAAGTGAAAACATGAAAGCAGTAGAGACTACAAATGAAGCCCAGTGAGAGAAATTGACAATAGCATTGCTACTAGCTTGTCGAGGGGTTCCAAATTGATTTGATTGTAGCCGGCCACTAGCTGCAGTATGTTCTTGCAGTCTAGGATCGATACTAGCATTTCAAACCCACACTTCAAGCTTCACTAGTTGCTTGCCATCGAGCTCATTGAAATCTATGTCCTTGCAAACCCGGAAAGTCCGGAATTTTTATTTCATTCCTGAGCACCTACCTGGGTTGGCAAGTCGACAATTTGCATTGAACATATAATGCTGACAGTGACTGCCATTATTGTGTCAATGCCGCACTTGGATTGCACACCGAGCAAATATTAACATTGTATCGGTGATACTCTTACTGCTCTGCTTCTATATATCATGACGATCTCCATAATATAATCCGACACCTGAACCGAGCTTGTCCCCATACAATACACATGCTATATACTAGAACCAACAAACACCTGCCGAAGCGCGATCTCAGTGAATCGTGTACGTCAACTTGTATAAATGGACAGTTCTTTAACAGTCTCCAAAGACCAGACTCAGAGAATCTGATCGACAGTATTCAAGGTCTTTGTAACTTTGTAAGTACTTGAGCAGTCCATCAGCCGAAAGTTGAAGATTGTCATGGTATGCGAAGGACGTGAAAAAACTATGAAGGGGAAATTTGTGGGTATTTATCCTGGGACGAAGAAATATACCTGTCATCGATCTTGCTTGGCAAGGTGATTTAGTGACTTGAGCCATGCGGTTACATGTGCTCTGAATCACGTGGCGTCCGGTGGTGAAGTAAGGCGTGTTCTCCGACTCCGAGTCACTCGGAATGGGGCACTGGGCGCAGCTGCAGTGGAAGAGAGTTCAGCTCGAGCAGATACAGGAATCGCGGCAGAGAGTGGTGGGGCTTGAGTAGTTGCAGGAATCGCGGGAGGTTTACTACTAGTAGTAGCTCGAGCCAGGCCCATATCAATATATCGCGGGCATAGACATTTGCAACCCTCCTTCACCGAGTCGCATCAGGACTGATCATCGACTGTTTGAATGTTTACTTACTGTAGTGCAACGCTTACGTTGACGAGGTTGGCCGCCTTGCATGCATTTTGCGCACTTCGAAGCCGTGCATGCTTTACTGGGTTTTAGTATGGATGCCACATACTGCCGCTAAGCGACAACTTGTGTGAGTACATGTCTCTATTATCAATGAGGATTCTTACTTTCAGCCTCATCCGAGAGATCGATAATAAGGGGATCCAAGGAGGTTTGAGACCTTGTCCAACCGTTATCTATAAATTAAAAGTTATGGCGGGTCAATGTCAATCTAAGAACACGTGCTTGCGACACACAGATAGACTCGTAACCAGTCTTCACGAGCCTAACACACAGGACGAAATGAGATTTTGGACAGAGACTCTCGGATTCGACGGGTTTCGACTCTCGGGAAGCACTCAGTCACTGAAGTTCGGATGAAAGGACTCGGAAGGAACTCCGCCTGAAATACACGCGGCATAATTACAACCAAGCAGTGCATTCCCTGTGCGCAGTGGCTCCATCAGGACGGAAAAGTTCTGTCAACAGATTTGTGTGATGCACATCCTAGTAATTATAGGTGTGTCTTCTTTTGTTCGTTCACTGTACAGCTTGAGCACTTGCTGTGCAGAATCCAGTGCCCAGCTATCTTTTCTGACCATATTCTTATGTATGTTTATCTTCACTGGCCCCATACGATTGTGCGGTCTTGACATCTATATGCCCCTCGCACTGCATTTACGTTGACAATTCAACAGGTTAACATATCTTCCTCCCCCCCCCTAACATTTCTCATCGTTCTCGATGAGTTGCTGCTCTTTTTCTTCTTCGTCACCCCATTAGTTAAGTTGCAATATGGCTATCATGTCGTCCAATTATTCATTCCTGTTTCTTCCGCATCTACAAACCCATACTCTGAGGAACGTGTCCGTGCAGTATCGAACCACCCGGCTTCAGCAGAGCAGCTTGTCAAACATCCATATTCAAAGTGCCGACATGGCACTGAGGAGAATCCCCCTTCCTACTGCCTAGCTTCTCCGCACGAAGCCGTGGTTCCTTCTTCATGCGCAGAGACCTTCCTGTCAGAGTCTGCACCACAGATCACCAGGTCACCTATTCCTAGATGCATTCAGTCTTTGGGCACGTTGGACTCTTTGGAAGGCACTCTATGCTACCACCACCGAAACTTTTCTATACCATCCTCGGTAGGTGGTACTTGAGAACACCCTCGTTTCAGATGGTCTTTATGGAAGCGACAATGTACCTCAATACGGCTTCTGTATTCATTTTTTGGTACCCGAAGGTGCATCGTCGTGTATAGGCGCTCTCAATCAATGGACTTCTTCCCTGAAAGCTGTTCACGTCGCACGAACCGAAGAGTTAGTAGCGTACACCTCAACTGTTGCGTTTCTGCAAGTATGATAACGCAAGGGATGTATTATAGGGCAGTCATTCGTCTCCACCGCGAGTTGATGCACTCTGGTGGGCCCAACCTGTCGATAAAGAGGGCCAACATACTTACGTGCATGCAGCATTGATCCGGACCAGTCTCCTTGAAGGAATGAACAATGTACATAATTCTGGCAGCATAATCATTGAGATCTCATCTACATCATCATCAAATTCTTCTCAGCGGTTTGTCTCCGAATACTCCTTCCTCAATAGGCGTAGGTGAATCGCCAATGAATGGCGTCAGGGGTGACAATGGCGGCGAAAGATCAACGGGCAATATATGGTATTCGGAGTCTGTCATTGACCTACTGCCCATCGTAGAGTCGAACGCTGGGACCAGGTATGTTGACATGTCGCCAAACGGCAATCGAGAAGACACTGGATTGATCCCCAGACTTGAAGGCGTCCAATCCTCATACAGGCTGTGACGCTGTTGCTCCTCGGGAGTCACGGGAGACGACGGGAATCTGAAGTTAGGCGACACGCTGAAGCCCGATGGTGGATAAGATAGCAGGGGAGATATTTCTTCCATGTAGCCTTCTCTTTCTCTGTCATTTTGCTCCTCCCTGATGAGCAGAGCAGGGTCGATCTGGTTAATTCGTACGTTCTGAGTACAAACTGGGCTCAACAGTTGAAGACGCTGTAGTTCAGGGGGAGCGAGTCTGAAATGTTTTCGGGCCACAGAGCGGTCAACCTGTACTGGTCATCCCTCGTGTTGTCTTGGTAGGCTTCTGCTAGAGATGGCAAATCACCTGGTTTTGCATTAGGATGACTGCACAGGCCCCCGAGGTCCAAACTCAATGGGTCCAAGCCGACGCGAATTTGTCTCAAATGTATGTCGCTGAGGTCTTGTAGCGCTGAATCAAGCAAGGGTGGTCTTGGATGCAAGAGTGGCTTAGAGCTTCGCAAGCACAAGGATGGTGAAGGAGTGGACGGGGAGTCAATGGAACGGGCCATATCCCCAGTTTGATCAAGTGGGCCTCCGGAAAACTGCCAGCCTGTCTCAGCGGAACTCGACCGGCGGCACAGCGAACTTTGGAATCCCTCGACTTCCTCCTCCTTCAGCTCGTGCGAGGATAACTTCCTCTGGACTAGTGCAATAAGCTCTGGGTTCCCGCTTCGTTTGAAAGTACATGTTGGACAAGCTTTGACGAACTGCGCAGTAAGCTCTTTTGGGACCCACGAGTAGTGCTGGCGGATAACAGCGCAGGTTTTGTCCCGACCGCCGTGGTTAGACTCTTCATGGCAGTAACAAAAGAGTTCATATAGCTGCTCCTGAACGGCGACCGGTCTGTTCTCGTGGAGGATGACAACTGGTGCCTCGCTGTCATCGTCTTCTGTGGCGGGCATACTAAGCGTGAACATCTTGCGAACCCAGAAACGAAACTGTGGTGTCCCGATAGAGCATGCGTCCGGTTGGTGTAGTACATCCCAGATCTTGTCGAACATGCACTGAGATATGAGGGCCTTGTCACGCTTCCGCGGGGACAGCGACTGCAGGTATGCCGTCTCTATGCGTTTGTATTGAGTGTATGTAGGAAATCCAGGTTTGTCCGCCATATCTAAGATTGGTGAGGGAGGGCATTCATTACCGTCATCGGACAGTGCAGGACTGGAAGAATGCACAGTGACGGTAGCTCGCCGCTCGTATGGCTTTGATCCGGAACGAGCACGAGATTTTCGCTTCCGTGAGACAGCAGGCATTACAAAATGATTGATGTTGTAGGTTCAAAGAACGTGAAGTAGCTGTGAGGGGATGGTGGTGAATATGACACAGGTAGTGATAAATAAGCTAGCGGCTGACCATGACGCGACTACTCACGTGATCAGATATCAACAATTTATTGAATAAGCATCTGTAGTATATACCCGAGGTAAGTATTAAGTAACAGTAGTGAATGTGATCCGGGTATGTGCAAGAACCATCAGTAAAATGCGTGTGATGCAAGAATGATATGCAATGAAACAACC
Organism: Suillus fuscotomentosus; assembly: GCF_016647785.1. Classification (NCBI taxonomy): domain Eukaryota; kingdom Fungi; phylum Basidiomycota; class Agaricomycetes; order Boletales; family Suillaceae; genus Suillus; species Suillus fuscotomentosus. The sequence goes on from NW_024539599.1 coordinate 15,306, forward strand.
CAAGTCCCAATAAGCAATGATCCTGCAAGTCGTGAATGTACGAATGGCAAAGTGCTCAACACCCTCCGTTCAATCTATTCTTAGGTACTGTCTGATTATAACTCGGGGAGCTCCACCCAGTGAGATTAAAGTTAGTATAAGCTTCCTTGTACCTGAGAATATTTAGCAAACTTCGAACGTCTTGGTTGGGATAGGGGCTTACGTTTCGATGTAAGTGGCAGTCGGGAAGTCGGGGGGATCGCACCCAATGTTGTGCGCATTTGAAGGCTGATAGACGCGAATATAGTCAATCGACATGGTCGCAGGTAACTGGAGGTCCCCGAAATCAATTCCTCCGAAATTGAGTGAGAATCCAAGGTTGGCAATGATATACTACATAGCGTGGTCAATATTTTCATGCTCGCTTGCGAAAAAAGTGGTTATGATATACCATGGGCTCCTGAGAGACGATACGGGCACCAATCTCGGTCTCAGTGTCAGGCCCTAGTCCACTAGAATAGACTGTCCAGACGGCCTCGCCGCCACTAATCCAAGTTATGTAACCAGCGTCAAACCTGGAGATATGTGAGCACAAAGCATCGATTGTGATCTGACTTCTGCAAACCCCGGTTGGTATTCAAACCCGTAGACGCTATAGCAACCCATATCAAGCTCATAGCAATCTTGGTCAGTGAGTGAGAGACCACTAGTAGTTTGTTGATACGCTCCTGCAACGCAACTGTTGGGTACGAATTTGGCATGAAAAATGAGCACGTACCTCCATGGTAAGGATTCAGGACAGTTATGTTTGGATGATAAATCTGCAGATTGTCGGAAGTGTTCAACCATTGGTATCCCGCCTGAGAGTGTCAAGAACAGCCCAATTGGTCATAATCCAGACCTACATTGAAAGGAGCCCATTGTGCTGATTGTGAAACCTTCATGAATTTATTATGAGTCAATGCTGATTGAAACTTGGAGTAAGCGAACCTTGCCAATCCCACCATCAACCGTCGCCTCGAAGATATCGATCTCCGGCGCAGAACGGCCAACATAATTGCCATTTGTACGGACTGGACCAGGATGTGATTCACCAGGGCAGGTACAAGCAGACAGTCGTTGACCAGGCAAATATGACTGCAAAATATGAATGGAGATCCAGAAAGGCAAATGGTGCAGAGAACTGACCAAGACGTCACCATTCTCAGGATCGCCATTCTGTACAGCAGCGAGCGGCTTGGATGTCCCAGGAAAAGTTTGATTTGGCAACGTGCCGACATCACAACTGTCGTATGAGTATGGCCACTGAAATAGTCTGATTAATGACTTCTTCGATAGAGGTTCACATACCAATCCATCTAAACTAGCACCGAAGCCTGCACGACCTTTGGCGATGGTTGGTTTAAACACTCGAAGGGATGAGAGAACAATGCACCAACCTAGATTTCCCATTGTCCAGCTTGATATAAAACATTAACCATGTTCTCATAAAAAAGACCAGACTCACACAGCAGGCCAAAGACCACTTTGATAGCAGGTGTTCAGCAAAACACAATAATCTTATAGCAGCCTACTTACTGGACATTGTTAGATCCCGGCAGGATAACGGAAGCTACAACTCAGTAGTCAGTAGATATCGGCAGTAAATAGCACATATGTAGCTCACTTTCAATGAGGCCACCTGTGAAACAGAATTTATTCCTTTAGATATCATTAGCGTCGAAGGCAGCATAGAGTCGAACTCATTACCATGTTTGGACCTACAAGATACTACATGCCTCAGTATGCCACAACGAGATGATCTTGGCTTACCATGCCTGACCTATATGTAAGATTGTGGTTTGAAACAGGATCAGCCTTTTCCAGTGTGATTTGCAATGCGCCTCCTTTCGTTGTTACTTGACTTGGATCGTACCATTCCAAATCATTCTGTCCACATTTTTAGTCTCATACAATCTATCCACACGCCTCCACTGACCGTGCCCCAGTAGTGCAGGTTTGGAGCCTCCCAGTATGGATCATCTCCGGGATAAAATGACCGTCCATCAACTTGAAACTCGTCAGAGAAAACAAGGTCCCACATGTCGTTTTGGTTCATGTACGATGCCTTCGTGTAGGCTTCCTTCGGAGTATCGACATCTATGACGCCGCGGTCGCCAGGCATCGATGGAATCTGTCCCGTTGCATTGGTACCACCGAGATTGAATCCACTCTGAGGAGTTTGCTTCTTCCTGGACAGGTGACTAACGATTGGAAACACTTTACCCGATAACGTCAGCTGCCGAATCCTGCATGCGTCTAATAGTGAGATGCACTAACTTACCGAGGCTATTGGAGGAATGTTAGTACAAGCATGTTTGTGCAGTTGCGCAAACTTACAATAACATAAGCATCGATGCGACTAAGAGAAATAGGCATCCCAGGTTTGCAATCCCTCGCGCAGTGAAAATGTGACCTCCCTTGTCACTCTTAAGATCACGCTTTGGGTCTGGAGTGTGAAGGTAATCATCTGGTTCAGGTGTGTCGACATGCAGAGCGCTCGTGCCCCAGTCTTCGGGATTGAGTTGCAGGGCATACTGAAGACAAATGTTACAAATAGCACAGATTATAGAGACGAGTGTTGGCATACTTTGTCGGCGAGCGAATTCTATTCGCCCGTTTTAATCAACTGAGGACATTGGGTATTACTTCTGAAACTTACTTCATACGTTGAAGGACTGGGAGATCTGCTTGGTCCTGCGAATCCCGTGTCATACTCGCTCACTGTTGGCGACCCGGAGCGACCTTGTGCCCTTGGAGGTAGCAAGCTAGTCGACGAGTCGCCATATTCCTGTCGCAACAGTGGAGAGTTCATGTCGTAACAGTGAAAGTACCAGCTTTACGCTGCCGTTCAGGTTGCCTCAGGAGTATGTAGAGTAAAGAACGTGATGCAAAAGAACGTGTAGTTAGAAGATTGTCAGCGTGTTGATAAACTGGGCAAATTGCATTGAAATTGTGCCCGACACTTGGGAATCGTAAGGTTTCCGTAAAGTTTTGCATTCCGTAATGCCTGTCAGTTCCGTGTGATTGTGTGAAAAGTGACCGAGGCTCTGCTAGTGGCATATGTACTTAGCACGTTCTGCAGTTGTAATAACAAGTGATGAAAGATATACATGGAGTGACTGCATTTTATTGTGCTTCATCGTGTTGAAGGACTCCATCAGCTAGATCATCCGGCTTGGGATTTCTCGCGGTTACTGCCACCGACAGCTTCAAAATTTGTTGAAGAAAGGACTCCGTAGTAGGTCCTATCGCAGCAACTTTGACGTGATGATGTTCTGAAAGTCGGGAATAATCCTCTATGCTCGAATTGACCGCAGGTAGGGTGAAGTGATTCCGTAGGATTGGCGTCACAAACTCAGCTACTGAAGGGGCGAAGTAGACGATCCATCCCCAGGATAATCCCTGCTCTGTTATAGATTTCAAAAGTGCTGCAAATACAAGGCTGTAAAATACTTTCCTTTGACATGTTCCAAGGCAAGCGATAAATCGTGAGGGAACATGGATGAGCCTTGTGTGGCATAGACCTGGAGTGAGTCTAAAGTAACACCATCCGACTCCAGAATCCTCGGTAATATGTCACGATTTTTGTCTCCAGTGAGGTAGAGAAGTTTTTTGCTTGTTCCATCCGAGGGAAGATCCTTGAGTATGAATCCTGCAAGGCGTTCCGCAGTCCCCGTCTCTGAGCCACCTCGAATATCTCTGGGTGTATACAGGGGTATCTTCTCGGAAAGATCACGAAGCGCGACCGATGTAGCTTCTCCAACTGCATAGAACGGCACAGACCACCAGTCTGTTTGGTTGTGAGGTCCGATACGACGCATTCAGCCGATAGACCATACCAGATTCGGGCTTGAGAGGCATGTTGCTATCAGCAATGATCAATGCTTGAGCCGCCTCGGACCATGCCTCGACGGCTCGCTGGCTCGTGATTATAACTCCGGACAGGCTCTGCTTCTCTGGACCGATGCTCAATCTGCGTGCTAGCTCCTCGCAGCCAACTGTGACGCTTTCTAGTACCGGAACTGATATTGGATGGTATCCGCGAGACCTGAAAGCATCCTCATATCGATCTGGGCTGTCTTGATTGGCAGCTCTCAGAAGCAGGACATTCGACATTGACCGTGCCAGTATGTTGATGCAGAGTGTTTATAACGTGTAGAATCTAAGCTGATCACGAGTAAATTGACTGATCATATCATGAGAAGGAAAGTCCTAATCAGCACATCCATGAGATCAGTACCGCATGGAGGTCTTCCCAGGCCACCAGAAAGTTCCTCGGCTCCCAAAATTATTTACGTAACCATTATGATAATCTTCAATATTTGATTCTCGAGTAAACTACAATGGCTGATGCAGACTCACTCTGGTCGTCACCTGTGGTGCGGGCCCTATTTGTTCGTTCACCCTGCTCCGCTCTCCCCGAAAGTCGTATGGTGTCAGGATATAACAACTTAGATCAACCAGCTATCAGCTAATCTCAACTTCAACTCGTCAAGGTACTTAGAAGCCTCTGCTTATTGCCGTTACGAATCCTCCACCTGCTCAATGATGATTTCAATGGTTGTCACGAGCTTGTACAAACCCAAGAAGGTAATCCCTATTCTGACCACTTGCACTCGATCGCCCATAGGCGTGAGCCCGACTACTGGAACTCTGGCAAGTGAGCTTACTGCCAGGCTCTGAAATATGAGGCTGATATTGCGTGAAAGCCCACCCACAGCCTGAGGTTCAGGATTATCTATATCGTGTTCTCAAAGAGTACGTTGGGTGATGTCATATTTGGTTCAGGAACATCTTGTATGGACTGCTAGTCCTGCTCCCGACCACCGATGATACTAATAATCTTCTCATAGATTGTGAAGACGATGCCTCCACTCGCCTGCAGAAATAAAGTGTAAGTGACTTCAACGTTGCATAATGAAAAGAACGCACAACTAATCTGGCCAGTCGCGGCGTTGTACCAGTCCAAAACCGGAAGATACCCTCCTCAGTCAAGATCCTATATCCGCAGTGGAAAGAGTTACGGTACTGCTGGCGTGCTGATAGTGACTGCATCCGCGTCTTAATCACGCTGTGATTATGAAAACGATGAGCTCTTATCAGCGCATACAGGGGTAGTGCTCACTCTAGCGGTTGTGTTGCATAGACTGTCACCAGACCAGCTACTGCACCAATGCCAAACGTGATCCCTGGAGGTAACTGCCGGCCTGGTCGCGTAGTTCCCTGAACGAACTGTTTGAGAGTCGTGTATGTCGTAAAACGTACTGCAGAGTTGGCTCCTTGACGCATCATCTAAGATTCACTATTAAGAAATCCGTATATTGCATACGCGTCGGAAACACTCACGACAGGAAAGAGCCCTCGATATATGCCGAGTATGCCTTCCTGCTGAATTATAGACATCGTTCCATGAACAAGACCGCGATATTGCGGGTTGGGACGTTTGGCGTCATCGATCATTTTGGTCCTGAAATAAGGGACAAGAATAAAATTAGCATAACAAAGCTAAGATATGCATAGGCATACTTGATGGTCTCTGAAGGGGTAACAGCGATGATGGCCTCCGTCATACCAGCGCCGAGACCAGCTGTTTTCATCATCAGATAAATGCAGTCCCCGACATATAGCCCACATACCAAGTAAACTTCTAGGTGCACTGACATTGCCCTTCAAATACACTCAGCCAATTCCTTCTTCCCAGTGTCCGACAAATATTACCTCTGCGTCTGCGAGCATACTCTTGAAGTGGTCATAGCTCACGAACCGAACACCAGCCTTGACTGAATTGCCTATCACGAGTGCCGAACAACCCGAATACAGACCCGCTACACCTTTTTCGCGTACAGTCGAGCGGATGATAGTCAAGGGTGACTCTCGCTGATCAAAAGAAGCAACACACCAGTCAGTTTTCATAACGGAAGAAAATAACCACCCACCTGCCCACCAAACTGTGTCCGGGTCTTTACGAACTCGGTGGGGTATGTCACGAATCTATCTTCTGAAGATGAGCAATGAGTAATAAGAATCACTTCACTTACGCCTCTATTGCTCCAGCAGTCGTACCCGCAATGAGAGAGTGGACGGGCTTCTCCTTTTAGTATTCATTTTATGGGAATTGAAGGTTCGGACCAAGGGAGGGAAACCAGTTTCGATTAAGAATGGTATACACCGTACTTCGGTTCGACTTCGGTTTCTACTGGACACAGTCTTAGGATGACCATTGAGGTTGCCTAATTTTCTCATCAACCAGGCACCTTGCCGGCGGCCGCGGAGTTGAAAAAGTCATGAATTCAATTGAAGGCCGTTCAAACTTCGAAGTGCCAGAAGTCGACTAGTCAGACTAGTCAAGAGTCATAAGCTTAGACATTGACTGGCTAGAATTTTATACAACATTAAACAGCTTGGTATCTTCTAAAGCTCGAGATCAATATAACAGAAGACACTGGTTTCATGCCTCGCTAATTAGTAGTATTAGATGTCTATTGATAAACAGCTAAAGACCACAGGCGCTGGCCCCCACCACTAGAAGGAACGGATGTCTTCACTCTATCGAAGTCTGAGGCTGACTACAGGAAACTAGGCACTAGCACAGAATGTGCATGCGAAGCCAGCTGTTCCATTGCTGTTCAAGTACTTCATAGCCGATGCCACTACTATCAAACCAAGTTATATATTCTACTAGTATTGTAATGACTATCGCCGAGAGAGACTATCAGTCGAACCCTCAACTCTTCCATTTCATTGGATATTATCTTTGCAAAAGAAACATCTACTATGATGCCAGCACAGTGCAGGTTGTCCTCCATCGGATGTTCTACATTGTTCAGGACTTCATTGACATGGGCTGAATGTAGTGCTGCTGTGGTCTGGTTCGGTCCGGTTCAGAGGGTCCTGGATGAGAACCGAGAACTGGACCACAGAGAACCGTTCTCTGTGGTCCGGTTCGGTTTTTTTCTGGTCCGAACTCGAACTGAACCTGAAAATTTTCAGTGGTGAGCGCAAAAAAAACATCATTGAAATACTAGTTTACACATTGAGTAGCTACTCCAATGACATGGCTACATACCCCCCTCTGCCTCTGTAGCTGCTGATCCAAGAGCTAACTGATTCAATCTATACAAAATGGTGAGAATGAAATAAAACACAATAACAACCAATGCTTACCGTCGATGTTAGTGGGGAATGTGAACACCTGCGCATCTCGAGTGAGAGACAGTGGGCGAGAGACAGAGGGTGAGAGACAAAGGGTGAGAGACAGTGGGTGAGAGCAGCCAGCGAGCGTGTGAGACAGTGAGCGAGAGACAGTGGGTGAGTGAGACATGGCGAGCCAGCCAGCAAGAACAGCAAGCGAGTGAGAGGGGATGCGGTGAGGTGGCGGGCATCAACATAGGTGCAGGTGGCGTGGCGTGTGATGGGTTGTGCGCGATGGCGTGAGATTGAGCACCAGTCCCTGAGTCAAAGAGGTAGCGGGAGGATGCTGAAGGTAGCGAGAGGGCGCCGAACTTGATGGTGAGAGGGCTCCAAAGGTAGCGAGAGGGTGCCAAAGGAAGTAAGAGGGTACTGGGAGTTAGGTTGGCACGAGAGGTGAACCATGGCTAAAACTTGAACGAGGACCGACACACTCACAGACTGCGAACAATGGGCAACGACTTAGATCAGCATGGCTCGAGCTCAAATGAGGATAGAATTAGTACTCATGATCAAGGTCACATCATTCATGGCGAAGAGAGCATTGAATGTGAAGAACTGGCTGATTGCAGTGTCACCTGAGCCAAAGGGTATTGGGAACTACATTGAAGGCAGGAAATTGAAAAGAGACTGAAGGTGCTTGTTTGGAAGCATGCGCTGAGTATGATGCGCGCCTTGACAGATTCTGCCAGTAGTTGGTTGAACATTGAGTCAGCGGCACATTGTGACAGCAAGTCATGTGAGAGTTTGATTGATTAGTACTTACCTTTAAAAAGGCTAAAGGTAGCCTGGTTAACCAATAATGCAAATCCTGAAGACAACAGTTTGATGTGGAGACTGAAGTTGTCGCAGTCAAAGTCAAAGTCGCAGTTGAAGTCAAAGTCGCAGTTGAAGTTGATAACAGTTCGGAATGGTTCAGCAAGGCCAAACCAGAACGGGACCATTTGGGCAGACCTAGAACCGAGAACCGTTTTCCGGTCCGGTTCTGGCTGGTGTGAGAACCATGGACCGAACTGCGGAGAACCGGACCAAAAGTCCGGTTCGAACCATGGTTCTGGACTGGACTGTGGCAGCATTAGCTGAATGACAACCCAGCCACAAGAGTTGCAGTGCACCTATGCTTGGGATGACAACTTGATTGTCACTGGATGCATCAAATGCTCCTGTCATGCATAGAGCCAATGTTATCATGATCACCGACACAGATGTCATAAACAATAGCTAGTAGTAACTCATCGGTAAACTGTCATAGCATAGATATTGTCACAAACTCACAGGAAGAATGTTGACCTATGGCATCAATAAGCAATGAAGGGAAATGAAATGCAGTTCACACTGACATTGAGATGTAGAGAAATAATCTGCTCGTCAACATAGGCTGTCCCACTCCCAAATCGAAGTCCTCCATTAGATGTGCCAGTTTGGCCCACTAAGCATGCGATGTAGTGAATAGGGTGCTTGCAAAAGTCACAGCCTTATACTATGACCACTTACCTGTCCAAACGAGTTGTGCAGTCACACCAGTACTGTTGAATATGTTCAACATTGACATTCCTTTCTTCTATTTTCATTTGTTTGTGTCACGAGTTCCAAATACAAACCATTATTCGTTCCTAAATTCTAAGTCCTTTAAGCGCCCAGTCACAGCGCCTGTTTCTAAGAATGTGTTTACTGTTGAAGAAGTTCCTATTATTGCGTCTATTGTAGAATTACCAGAGTCACGTGATCTATCGGACAATGCCGAAGATGTTGACGTCATGCCTCGCGACACTCTTGGAATGTTCCAGAGTCTTACTGCAGCTGCGGCACATGTTATGACATCATAGTTATATATAGAATCATACGATACCTTTAATTATTCTGATTGGTTAGTTAGTTCATACTCAGTTTCGATCTCAGTTTCAATATGTGTATATAGGTAGCTCATCGTAGTCAGTAGTTCTTTAGTTCAAACCTCTTGTATCTCCAAGTGAGCAATACCAAGATGTACCTGCTGCCTATCTTCTTTTTGTGATTATTCTGTTGTTTGAGTCCTAGTCTCTGCCCAGCGTTAATTCGTTATTGGGTTGTGACAGTTTGTCATCACGGACTCTATACTTTGCCTTTTAATCTTTCTGTATCAGATTGTTTGTACCTCAGCGGTTCTATCATTAATGCTGAGGTACAGGGAATGTTTCTCTTTGCATGCCATCTTGTACTTACATTATTCTGTCCTTATACTCATTCTATAGGTATAATCATTATAGCGGTTCTATCATTAATGCTGAGACTCGTTCTATAGTGATCCTCCAACAGGTTATGAGCCCTGGTTCATTCTGAACCCTCACGAAGCCCATTGAATGAAATCTCTGTCTGCGCTATCCCGCTGCTCTCATAAGTCAGTCTTATCATATCCCTTCACATCAGCGGTATCGCGATGGGGAAGTTTGATCATATACCTGAATTGTTGGGATCAGAAAACTATGTCGGATGGTCGACGAAGATGCAATATGCACTTGCATGCGAAGACCTGTGGTGCCACGTAAATACAAATCCTGATCCTACGGACCTTCTCGGGCTCCCGTCAACCATGCCCGCTCCAGTGGACCCGTTGAACATCACCGCCGCAGAGCAAACTCTCATGCGTGAATGGCTTTTAAACGACATGAAAGCCAAAGATCTCATCACACATCGACTGAGTCCTTCTGTAGGAGCGTTAGTATCACGGGCACACACAGTCACTGCATGCTGTAAAGATACAACAATGCTAGATACTATACGAAGTAAGTGTCAGCACTATAAAAATGTTGTAGTGGTCTTGCACAGCCTAGTCTGCTATACTTGCTAGACAAGTGTGTTCGACCCGAGGGGTTTGCTATTGGAATAAGTCTATAGTCAATCGATAAACAGTCAAAAGTCCGAGCGCGAGAAACAGAATCTGAAGGTATAATTACGAGTCCAATGCCAAAGCGTCGGCCGATGTTTTCGGGTTTAGCGGGTTAGCGGGTTTCGGGTGTGGGTTCGGTGGGTTAGCGTCGGGTCAGGGAAATGATTGTCGGGTATAGCAAGCGGTATGCGGAATATCGATAATGACGGGAGTTTCGGATAGAAAGAGCGGTAATATTCGCAATGTCAATTAAGAACTACGAAAATATTGGGTTTGACCACAAAGCGTTGGGAAATGGCTCCCTACTACTTGGATGATGAATATGCTATGTGGGTACCAATATATATATAAGTATGTAGAAACCCAGAACCCTATAGGCGAAAGTAGTGGCTGAAGAATTTCGGGTCCGATGTACATGTAAATAAACACGAGGTGCTGCGGACTATGGGAAAACATGTAATAGCGCTGGCTACGACATGAGTCATGTGCGAAATAATCAACTACACACCTAGTGGGGCTAGCTGATGAGACAAGACACGGATAGGACAAGAGCGCGGGAAAAATGTCGGGTCTGACGCGGCCAATGTGTTGGGTCCGCTGGTCAAAGCGTCGGGTTCGGCGGGTATGCGTCGGGTTGCATCGGGAAGTGAATATCAAGCAACGAACATTTGACGTGATGCATGGAATAGCTGAATACCAGCCTAGCACGGGCTCGAGTGCTACAGCGCATGGCGTGGCAAACCTTAGCAGAACACTTTAACTGCATGGACACCAGTGCGCAATATCAGCTCCGTCAATGACTGGACGCTTTGCACATGAGAGACTCAGCCGACGCCACCGATTATGTTGGACAGCATGCTGTGATCTGCGAGCGACTTCGTGATTCTGGCACAGCACTTCGCGATGGTGATGCAATCTATAGCTTGCTGATTGGACTTCCGCAGATGCCTATATGGCAGCAATTCAAATCTATGCTCGAGCAATGGATGCACGACGAGGTGATGACAGCGGCCACAGGCACTGCCTCAATTTTTACTGTTGAAAGCTGCGTTTCTCGCATCACAGCCGAGGCCGCACGTCATGTGCACACAAAGGCCATTCACTCTCGTCCAGGGTCCGAGTATGCGAATGCAGCATCTTCGGCGTCTTCCAATATGATTGGCCCTAACATCAATGCCATCACCGGTCTCCGAAAGCATCAACACAATCCAGACGGTGTCTTTTGCACGACACCGGGTTGTAACAAAGGAGATCACGACCACGCGCACTGTTATGGTAAAGGGGGCAGAATGGAAGGACAGGCACCCTGGATGAGGAATAAGAGAAAGGATACGGCCGTTGCTGCTGCGGTAACCTCAACCTCAACCTCCACGTCTACACCCGCACCTGCACCCACTCCTGCTATCGCTGCTGCTGTAACCAGTCTCAACAGCCTGATGGCTGACATGTCATTCACGTCAGTCACTGAAATTCTCAATGATGTATCCTGCCTCACGTCACTGCCGTTCTCAACGATCCTGGATTCCGGGACAACTGTAACTCTTGTGAAGGACAAGCGTTTCTTCCATATGTACTCAACAGAGGGATCGGTTGCCGTTCGCACTGCGAACCATGGGATATTGGAGACGACTGGTCATGGTACATGTTTGGCCTGGTTGACCATTGGAAAGAACTGGTGTAGAAACAACAATACTGAGTGGAACAAATGATGCTCCTGACAGTATCTATAAAAAGTTGTGAGGTCGCGCGTTGCCTAGTCTGCGTTACTTGAGGAGACAAGTGCGTTCGACCCTAGGGGAAGCGAGTGCTGCAAAGATCTAGAGGTACGCACTTCAGCGAAGCGCGAGAAAGTGCAGGTGCGCGCAAGGCGCGGGAACACGCGCGCGTGCGTATGCGGAAATGATAGATAGACTAGACTTAAGTGATAATATGATGCAAGAGATGTGAGAGCGCAAGATCTAAAGGAATAGGTTTCTACTATGTTCTCCTAAGTAGTAAGTAAGTAGTAATAAGTAAATGGGAGGTAAAGTAAGGTGTGAAAGGTAAGTAAGTAATAGTATGTACTGCTGGCGCTTATATAGCGCGCCTAAGCGCGGTCATGCGGAGCCGAAGCGCTACCGAGTAGGTATGTAAAGATATATATAAGTGAGAATTCATGATAAAAATAAAGGTGGAATGATATGCTAAAAGAAATGGAAATATATGCACTAGAGGGCTTGGTGGACAGTGGATGGATGCTTCTGGATGGCTGGCGCTATAGGGCACGCAAGCGCGGGAACGCGCGCGCGCGTATACATCGCGAAGCGTGGGAATGGTGCGCGCATGGCGCGCGTTGCGCGGGAAAGCTGCGCCTCATATAGGAATTGCTGTGGACAGTACACAGAGTGGTGCTGCGAGTTGGTGCTGTATACTCCCTTAGTGGAAACTGCCATATCACGCCATGAGAGGCATGAGTCTCTACACCGGTTCCGCATCAAACTATCAAACTGTTTGCATGCGCCTAACACGATGCTTAACCTTCTTTCGGTCAGCTGTATGAACGCGAAAGGTTGGGATGTTGGCTTTAAGGCCAACATGACATGTGAACTGATCCACAAGGGAAGTCTCCTTGGGTCGATTCCTGCGACAGGAAAACTCTATGCATTAGACCTAGAATTCATACTTCCCATTGCTTCCTCATCGTCACCACTCCCTCTCTGTACAACCGAACTGTCCGCCTTCGCCCACGTCCCTCTCACCCTCGACCTATGGCATGCTCGAATTGGACACATCGGCAAAGATGCTGTCATGTGCCTCGGCCACGTTGCAAAGGGGATCACATTTGACTCCTCGACACCCTTGTCACACTGTTGAGTCGTGCATTATCGTGAAACATCCATGGCAGCCATTCCACATCTCGGAGACCAAACACTCTAGTGCATTCCTTGATCTGATACACTCCGATGTCTGTGGCCCAATTCCAACTTTAACTCCCCACGGCAAACATTATTTCATCATATTCTTAGACGATCACATGCACGCGCTGGATCTCCAGCTGCTCGCTACTAAGGATCAGGCTCTTGAAGCATGGCGCTCACTCCGTGCTCAATGGGAAAACCTCTCTGGGAGGTGCGTAAAGATCTTCCGGTCGGATAACAGAGGGGAATTCCTTAGTGATTCCTTCTCAAAGGAGCTCGAGGATGCCGGGGTTCAACGTCAATGCTCTGCCCCGTATGCTCATCAGCAAAATGGTAAGGCAGAGAGGGTGATGCGTATGATTGAAGGTCGTATGTATGCGATGTTGAACTTCGCGCATCTTCCTCCCTCACTCTGGGGGGAGGCTGCACTCACTGCATGCTACTTATTCAACCGAACAGAGTCATGAGCTTTGCCTGCTGGCAAGACACCCTACGAGATGTTGCACGGTTCCCAGCCTAATCTCAGTCATCTTCGTATCTTCGGCGCTCGATGCTTTGCCAGAATTCCCTCGGAGCTGCAGGAGAAACTCGGTCCACGCTCACGAAAAGCAATATTAATGGGTTATCCGCCCAGTGTGAAGGCCTGGCGCTGTCGCGATCTGACAACCGGGGCATTCTTTAACTCGCATGATGTAATCTTTGACAAAAACTTCACTGATAAGGCTTTTCCGGACAGTGATGAAGAAGATGAAACTCCCGCTCCTAGTATAGTGCAACCTGCTCCTGCCGCTCCACCACCAGCTCCTGTCCCCATGCTTCCACCACCAGCTCCTGTCGCATCTGAACCCCCTCATACTGGAGTCCTTTGTCGCTCTGGTCGTATACCAGTCCCCACAGAACGTGGGGAACTCCTTAAAAGTCGTGTTCAAGCTGACAAGACACGTCTACTGCATCAGCGCAAGCTCTGGGTGGCTCGCATTAATGGGGTACACCCCCCATCTTCGGACGCTGACACAGCTGAACCATGTATCGTCGTCACTCCGACCCACATGACCGGTCCTCCTCCACCTGCATCTATCGATCCAGATGCGATTGTGCCAGAGAACGAGGAGATAGGGTTCCCGGAGGTCATCGCAAACCTCATCATTGTCGAGGTTGCGGCCTTATCCATCCACAGTGACATGCGCTGGAACCCCCTCACTCCAGGGTATGACCTCGCTGTTCCACCTGCCACATATGACGAGGTGTTACAGAGACCAGATAGCGACAGCTGGCTGGCGGCGATGAGGAGAGAAATCAACCTTATGTCAGAAATGAACGTATACGAGCTAATGCCCTTACCTCCGGATCGACGAGCGATAGGATGCCAGTAAGTGCTGGAATTTAAGGTTGATTTGAAGGGGGGGCCTGTTTTTAAGGCCAGGTTAGTCATGCAGGGATTCTCACAGATTCCGGGTATCGACTTCGGACGTACCTTTGCCCCCGTCGCTAAATCTGCTTCCATCCGGGTCCTCGCAGCATGCGCAGCGGCACACGACTGGAAGTTAGATTGTTTTGATGCCAAGTGTGCCTTTCTCTGGGGAAAGCTCCAGGAGGACGTCTATATGCGACAACCTCCCGGATTCGAGCGACTCGGTCCAAACTCGATCCGCCTCGTCTGCCACCTCCTTTCGTCGCTTTACGGCCTGAAACAAGCAGCCTATGATTGGTACGAACTCTTGAGGGAAGTGCTAACATCACTCGGCTTTCGGAGATGCAAGGCCGATTATGCTGTATTCATCTTCAGCCACGTCAACAGCGAGGGGACACTTGTGGTCTGTACATAGCCTGGCACATCGACGATGGCCTTGCCGGGTCGAACAACCGTCGCTTCCTTGATCAAATGAAAGAAGCCATCGCCAAACATTTCGGCATCTCGGATCTTGGCCCAGTTTCAAAGTACCTGGGTATTCAATTCATCAGAGACCGTCGAATGCGAGAGTTGTGGATGCACCAAGAGGATTACATCCTCTTCCTGTTAGAAGAGCACGGCATGATGCAATGCAATCCTGTTGGCCTCCCCATGGACCCAAACTTCCCGTTTGGACGGCCGACGGACATACATCCTCACGTAGATGAGCTAGCAACTGAGTATCGCAAACTCGTAGGCAAACTCTTATATTTAGCGATGTATACTCGTCCGGATATCGCCCACACTGTCATGCGTCTCGCGCAGCACAACGCGTCTCCTGAACTTTGCCACTACGCAGCTGGGAAACATGTCCTCAGGTACCTTGTGGGCACTATCAAAATCCGGACTCACTATGGAGGTTCAGGCATCAACCCCACCTTGCATGGGTTTAGCGATTCAGACTGAGTGTCATGCCCTGCTGATTGTATCTCTGTGTCGGGCTACGTGTGGTTCTTCAATGGCGGGCCAGTGTCCCATTTGGCTAAGAAAAAATCCACTCACACTCTTTCGTCCACGGAGGCCGAGTACATGGCTCTCATGTCCGCAATACAAGATGGGCTATGGCTCAAATCATTTTTTGAATGCATTGCGGTCCCCATCACACTCCCTCTCCAGCTTTTTGCTGATAACGTTGGCGCCATAGCGTTGTCGAAGGAAGCGGCTAGTCACACTTGCACAAAACACATCGACCTCAGGTATCACTTCATTCGTCGTCACATCGAGGAAGGGATGTTCTTACCAATATGGCTCTCAACACACAAGAACGTGGCAGACATTTTTACCAAGATCTTACCGCGCCCACTATTCAATCATCATCGCGAGGGACTATCACTCGTCACACGTTGAGCATTGTACGTTGGAGGGGGCACATCACACGATGGATGCTCATTGAATGTCTTGTTGAGGGGGCGTGTTGAATATGTTCAACGTTGACATTCCTTTCTTCTATTTTCATTTTTTTGTCATCACGGACTCTATACTTTGCCTTTTAATCTTTCTGTATCGGATTGTTTGTACCTCAGCGGTTCTATCATTAATGCTGAGGTATAGTCTATGTTTCTCTTTGCATGCCGTCTTGTACTTACATTATTCTGTCCTTAGACTCATTCTATAGGTATAATCATTATAGCGGTGTCATGCATGGTATGTGATTCATACCATGTCAGATATATATAGAGAGTGATAAGGAAGATATGAGAGACTGTCTAGCCCTTTGTCACTAAGTTACCTCTCTATTTTTCCTTTATTTCATTGTCTTGTATTTTATTTCTCACTTTACAGGCTTATTTTACCTTGTATTTGTATCAAGCATGTGACCTTCTGTTTATTTCTCATTGTTTATTTTTATTTGGCTTCTTTCAGCCACCAAGTTTTGTATCTCTATTTATTTCTGACTGTTTATTTGTATTTGGCTTCTTTCAGCCACCAGCTTTTATTTGTCATCACATCATGTGACTGGGAAATATTCTGGTTTGTAACATTATTTAAGCTGACTCAGCATGTTTAGTCATGATTGGCCATGCTTTGTAACAACATTTAACATGACTCAACATGTTTAGTCATGGTTTGTCATGGTTTCTAATTTCTTTGTAAGATTACACTGTATTTGTAATGTACTTAGTAATAAGCTGATTCATCACCTGGTTTGTAAGCCACATTCTTACCAATCCATCTGATTAATCATGCTTAGTAAGGGGGTTCCCAAAAGGTATAAAAGGACCCCATTTTCACCCATGAAATACAATCCTCCCACTTGACTCTTATCTCAAACCGTGTGAGACCACTAAGACTTAAAGTGCAGGCCAATATAAGTGCCTTGAGGTAATCTAAGATATCATTATCTATTTTAAAGTTATATACTACCTTACAGGGGTCGACTATATAACTTTCATTATCGTTATTCTACTCTAGGTTATATACTACCTTACAGAGGTTGACTATATAACCATTGAACAGCTCTCATTCTAAGCTTTACGTGTATTCATAAGACTCTCCCTTTCAACGGAAAGTGAGACACATCTAAGGACGACAAAGTTGAAACAGACTTTCATAGGTTGAAACACGACCTACTAGGCTGAAACAAACCTAACGAATTTATCCAGAACACAGAACATTCCACAACAACTTCGTATAAGACTACACAAGAAGAGGACAACAAACTAAATCCTCCCAAGAACTCACCACGTTACCTCCCACGAAGTAGAAAAGTCGGAGACTGTGGACTTAAGGACTGGCAAGAAGTCTTCACCGTGTATAATTGTGTTGTCATTATACACAACTTTCATATAAGACCCTTAAGTAACAAGACAGCGGTTCTATCATTAACGCTGAGACTCGTTCTATAGTGATCCTCCAACAAGTACCAGTGACTGTGATGTATTACAGTCTTTAATTATAGGAAACCTTGAATACATTACTTCCACTAGCTTATAATACCCTGTTATATATCACTTCACTATAGACTGTGGGCCATTGTTGGCACAGGCTCGAGCTTCCTTCAATACCCCAGAATAAAGCTGTTCCTGAGATCTCTGTTTATATGAGATCTGGGTATCATAAGCATCATTTGTGAATTGGTGAATCTATAAACATCACTCGCAAGATCGGGATGGAATCTTAGCACATCTGTATAAACAAAATATTATTTTACAGGGTACAGGTGACCTCTAACAGTTGTGTACACTAGGTGGAGCATGGAGGGAAGGGACTCTGTCTGTCTCTTCTGCACTAACAGAAATTTCATCCACAACATCAATAGTCGATTCCACGAGCACTGGCACATTGTGCCATATACCTTGGAAAGACCTTCTCATATCAGCATGTAAACCCACTTGACGGAATGCATAGGCCTCAAGTCCTTCTTGTTCGGGTACCTTGTTGAGCTGGCGCATGGTCACATGGCTTGAGCATGCACCTATCTCCCATTCTAGGTATGCAAGTACTCTCTGCATCTCTTCAAGCAACAAGTCGACTTCCTCTGACCAATGAGCTGCGTGTGCTCTTGCCTTGCACCACTCAATATGGACACCTGCAACACAGAAGTTGTGTGAGTCCCTGTTCAACTGAATGCAATACATGACTCACAATCTTGAACCCTGTCATCCTTAGTGCAACTATTGTCGGCTCAGTGAGCTACCCATATCTATGATATCATACCTGTTCCTTGTGAATGACCACAAGAAAAGTCACCCATAGGCCGAATATCACCAGTTTCGAGTGGGCAAATTATTGCTTCCCAGCTGACCTTCTCAAGTTTGCGGCTGAGTGCAACAAGTGCAGCACGGGCACATCGATACTTGTTAACACTAGCATCTTTCCGAGCCTCAACACCTGCAATAGGGGCCTGTGCACGTGTGGAAGCAGCCTGGCCTCATATGTTCTTCTCCTTGAACTTGTACATGTGAGAGCACAGACGTAGATGGGACCTGACTTCATTTAGGGCGTCTAGGGCCTGAGCATAGCAAAGCTCCCACTCATTCTCATGGAGCCATTGATCACATTCAATATCGTTGAGGGCAGATGGCAGGTACAGAGGAAAATCCTGTGGCTTTAGAGATGTCGGTAGGGCAGAATTTGGACCTGATGAATGAAGGGCAGGTACTGTGGGAATGTATAGTTCTTGGATGCAAGCCCAAGTGTCAATCTTGCATTGCAATGTGTTGGTGTGGTGCATTAGTGTCTCTTTCTGCTTATCAGTGGGGTGTAGGGAAAGCTTGGCGATGTCACGACAAAGGCATTCCCTGTGTAAATGTGAGATTCACAAATCAACTGTTGTGTTGGTATCACATACTGCTGCTCTTCCAGATCTATTCCTGTACTGATAAGAACACTCAGTGATATGTCACAATGCAGTGAGAGGTTGATTCCTGCCTGCAACTCAGATGCCTCTGAGTCAGCTAGTTGTGAATGCATGGCTGCCAATGTGATGGCTGCAAAAAGTTAAAATTGTGATTTACATGTTAGCGAATGAATTACTTACACACAACGCGACTTTGAAAAGGATTGACATTTGCGCTATCTTCCTCCCAGGCCTCAACTTCACCCCTCCATGCTGCAATCAATACCGGATGAATTGTTGACTCCAGCTTGTCCAAAGCATGACAATGCTCAGTCTTCCACTTCAGAGCATCCACCATTTTACGTTTGAGAGTCCATCCTAGTTAGACAAAATTTTAAAGATTTGTACTAGTAAGAGATGAAAAGAAACAAACATACCAAGTGAAGCAATCTTTTTCCAGTTCCAATCGCCAAAGTAATCATCCAATGTATCGTGCTGAGTACCAGGGCCCATCTCCTTTGTACTCGAAGCAACTTAGTTTATGTTTGCCCAGCCACGTTCAGGTGCCTCACCATCCGTATGCCCAACAAATTTGCCGAAGTTCCAAGAAAATGTGATTTGACACTCTTCGATGTGTGCGCCAATATGGAACTTTGGGACAAAATAATGAATATTGAGAGTTTCATGAGGAAGGTGGAGGTGAGTTGGCATTGTCTCCATTTGGGCCCAAAACTTCTTTGACCACTGGCATGCAATATCATAAGAGACATTGAGGACTGGTACTGATGAAGCCACCAAGGTAGATAATACAAGATAGTCCATGAAGAATAAGTCAACCAATAACATTATTTTCCCCCTTCTGGAGGTCACCAACACCATTTGGACGTTTCATGTCATGTTGGGCACAGTCCATGGTGCCTACCTCAGTGGCAGCTAGACCATGTGAAGATTTTGTGTCAGCCATATTGATGGCATTATGGCTGACACAAGTGCTGCACTGCATGAGATCAGTAAACTATTTTGTATTCTGCTAATGTAGCAGCTCACCTCCTGCCGCTCAGTCACCTGATCATTTAAGTATGACTTATACTCCCTTTCGTCAACAAAATAAGCCCAGCCAGTGTTCGAGCCAGGATCTACCCAGTCACTCGAGACAGCTTTCCTTTTGAGGCAGAAGTTTGCATCTATGGTGATGAAAAGTGCATAACACCACCTGGAGTAAACAGTTAGCCTCTCACTTATATTTCATTGCACTATTTGCGCTGCTCACTTCAAGTTTGGTTCAGCACTCTCCCAGTGGAGCAGCGCGCTCTGGCAGGACAAGACGGGAGTGGCAGGTGTCCTAGCTCGTAGTCGGTAGTCCTTGCATGTGTCGTAGTCTGTCCTCAATAAACAGAGCCGTAGCCTCCCGCTATAGAGGTTTGGCCTTGGTTCCCCTTACAGTCCTACCCATTACACCAGCCTTCAGGTAAGTTCCTCCCAGGCTGAGGGCATGCAGGACATATTACAGCAAGCTTGCCTGCTTGTGTGGCAATGACACCACTGGGATCATGTCCTCTACCTGCCCACTGAAGCTGCCGCAGGTGCCTCCATTCATGGACCATACACATGAATGGCGCATAACGATCCTGAAAAAGACATTTTTAAGAAAAATCAGAGATAAACAGAGATTTTATGCACCCTAATTGCCATTAAACCAGTACTGTTGCTACACCTTGCTAAACTGTGGTAAAACTTGTGTGTGGTGACCTTCAACTTGAATGAGAGAAGATGATAAAGCCTTAGGACGCTGAAAGTAGCAGCTGTTTGTGGATCGGTGGTGGTGGCTGGATACCATCGGGCACAAAGAAGTTGTTTGTAGCGAATTTGTGCCGTCTTGCACTCACAAAAATCTAGTTTAATTTCATGAATACCATTGACATCAATCACCACAAAGTCATTGCTGAAAGAAGGTTGTGGATTAAGACAGTGATTGCCTGGGTTGTGGCCCAATTGAACACACAAGCCAAGTTTTTTGAGTGATATATGTTCAAAAAATAAGCCATTCCACTTCTATAGACTTGTCAATCATACAGTTGTGGTTTACTATGACTCGAAACACTTACCTCTACAATGTGTAATGGCAGGCAGTGATGATGTTCAATGACACACTCTTTGCAATACATCGCCATCCCAAAGCATTCCTTGCACCAAAAAGACAAGTCAATACTTCCGCATTGACAATGACTTCGTTGGCCCTCAAATCCTCGCCCCTCAAGATGAAGCATCTCATCAAGAAAAGCCTGGCACTCAGGGATCCATGTAAGTAAAGGTGTATCTTATTAATTCAACATTTAACCTTCCAAAATGTAGTTGAGTGGTATGGAAATGTACAGCTGCTGTGCGTTTGCGTTTCTCGTGTGGCAATTCTTCTGACTCATTCTCTCCAACAGCATCAGGAGGTAGCTCATTCCAGTAATCATCTGCGAAGTTTTCTGGAGCAGTACTGCTGACAGGATGGGTCTCATTGGGGGTGGATTGACTGAGGGAAATATATTCTGTGTGCAGACTGGTGCGACCATTTGAAGAAAGACTATATTCACACAAACATTGAAGTGGGATTGCAGGTGTAGCAATCCGATGGCTGAAGCGCTCAATACTGAGTTTAACCACCTTTGAAGGGCGTGACATGACTAGGATGCAGAGATAGATGAATTGATTATGCTAACTGTTGGATTGTAAGGTATAATCCATGACTCTGGTGGTTGGATGTGTGGATCCATGGACACTACCAATAGCGATGGCAGTGGTGGCAGCAGTGATGACTGCTTACACTGGCAAGAATAAGTGTGGGATGCGTGCGTACAGGAAAGGTAATAGGCAGGACTGAAACAACAGGATTCTCCAACATGTCAACGAATCAGATAAAAATAGCTCTGAGTCGGGCCATGGGGCCATCATGTTGACACATAGTCTCAGTGACCTCTGGCTGTTCAAAATATATTCAAGTGTCCATTAAACTCTAGAGAGTTATAATGCAAAGAGAACAACACCAACGGTAGTACTAGTAGGTACATACCCCAATAGAACATTGATTTTGAATGGCATCCAGATCATGTTCTGAAACTCAGCAGTGAATATTGCGAATCATGAAGTGTGTAAATCCCTTGCATTAGTAATGGAGCTCAAGTCTTGCCAGGTGCAAGAATCACTCATACTAACCCATGCGTAAATCTCCCTTGCATATTGAACCACTCATGGGACAGCCTCATTTGTATAACTCTCCTGAAGAGAAGGCGCAAGCTACTCGGCACTATCAAAAAGGTTATATTGAAAGGTGCGTTGTCATTATAGCTAGCTACAACTCTACTTAATGAATGTATTAGGAACCGCAAAAAAGCACAAGCTAGTGATCAAGAAAAGTGTCATCAACTGTAAGCTGCATTATAAATTTTGTAGGCTTGTACCAACACTTAACGTCACATATAGACACGACAAGTCAATAAACATAGACCAGAAGCTATTTATGATCATTGGCAGGTCCTTGTATGAGTTTGTCGAAGGCCTGTGTCGCACACTCATTGAGTGTGAGGACTCAGAAGTCCAGGAGGTATTCCAACACATTCAAGCAGTATTCAGTACAGTAGAGGACCTAGAAGAAGAGGCGAGTGAACTTGAGAATGGTGTACTGATGCATGTCCGAGAGGTCACTCCCTATCCTCCCCATGCCTCCACAATTACAGCCAGCTGCTACAAGTAACAAGCAGCCAACATCTGGTGATATTCAGATCTTGTCTCTACAGGAACTCCTTGATCGCCCTGACATGAACTTACCATCTCCTAAGTCACTGTCTCCACAATCTGGGCCAACCATCACATCACCACATCTACGCCGATTCCTTACATCGCCCTCAAACACTTACAATTTCATGCCTATCAGGCTTGGACTGAATGGCCCAAACACCACTTGTGACTCATTGCCTCTCACTGAGACTGCGCCACAGTATTCCATGACTACAACTGCTCCCCCTCAGCCAATTACTCCCTCTCAGCCACTGACCACTCCCTCTCAACCAACCGCTCCTCCTCAGCCAACCGCTCCTCCTCAGCTAATCACTCGTCCTCAGCCAACCACTCTCCCTCAGCATAAACGAGCTGTGAAATGCACGCAAGGCAGCAACCTCTCCAATTCAGCCATAGATGGGGATGAAGAGGAAGATGTTGGTCATGGAAAACGGCAGCATTTCCAGTCTAAATGAGCTGAAGAGGCTAATAATATTGGCAGTTCATGCAAGTCTGCAAGGAGATAATGATCATTGTATTTATTAATGTACATACCATACATCTTGTTTGCCACGTAGTTTTGCCATCATTAATTGAATTTGTTGTGTCTTGAATTTTATGACTGTTCAAATGTTCATGGCTGCCTCAAGCATGCACACTTGGTGAAATTCTGAGCTGATTTTTGTTAACATGTTGTTTTCACTTGTTTAAATACACAAGTCTTACTACTTGACTACTGGTTGCTTGCACTGGACTTGTAAAAATTCAAAGCACTTGTCACATGATGCAAGCCACATGGCACTTTTTCCTCGAGTGGCTGTGTCAGTCGAGGAAAAAGTGCCACGTGCTCAGTACTAGATTTGTGGCCAATCGGACCTGATCAGATCATCCATCTGAATTTGCAGCCAGGCCTGGGACCTGATATGTCAGCAATAGAACCAAGGTACCCGGACTGAGAAGGCCAGGCAAGTGCCGAGACCAGAGGATAAGAGGATCCATCACTGATATATCACTTACTATGCATCATAGGTGGACTATGGGCTGTTGGATATGATGTATTAGACCAATCCTATAGATCATAGTATTTTGATATATCAAAATCACTATATGGCCTGGCAGTCACCTGCACAATGGCAGCCTCTAGCATATCTGGGCTAAATGTGAAAGTGGACAAGGGATGACCATCGTATTGATATACAGAGTACTCAGTGGAAAGATTTAAGCCTAATGATGTCATGATATACCCAGAAATCAAATATTAGGTGAGGGATTGTAGCATGACAGCAAAGGGAAGGTTCTAACTCATCCGCAGTTGAGGGTTCACTAGAGGTATTTGCAGTGAGTGAATAGAAAAATAAATACCCGCTACTGACTGGATATCCCAAAGCATGTCCAATCTTGTGTAAACAGTGGATCATTTGATTTTCATAAATCATGAGTACGAACACACACACTGTTTGCCAGTCATTAGATGTCCACTGGGGCCACTGCATAATTTCCACTGCATTGATGGTTGCAACACAGAGATGGGAGTCAGCAGACTGTTGGTTTGCATGTCAAACACAGCTTCTGTGGTCACAGCCAAAAGCGAGCATTGCACAAAATAGACTTCAACAATATATTGATCAATAACAGAAATGTTTGCTGCAAAATTTTTGTTGACATAGCAGATTTACAAATAAGCGCAACTCACTAGTATTATGAACTTCCCATGTTACTGGCACAGCAACCTCTTGTTGTATGGAAGGCTCAATGTTCAATAACGTAGAAAGCATAAGGATGACACCAGGGTTACCAGAAAAGTTAAACTATTGTAAAACAACTGTCAGTCAGATTCTGCAGCACCCACAAATTGTCTTGGAGAATTTTTACATTGTTACTTGAAGATGACCAGCTCCATTCAAGCACTTGTACTTGGTCTGACCCTATAAACATTCCTAAATAACAATGAAATCTCATTAGCTATGATGACATACAGGGGTAGCTTGCGCCCATAGAAAGAAAAATTCCTTGTGCAATTGTGGAATTTACATAGACCATGCCAGCACTCACAGAGTATGTGATATTTGGAAGTAATGCACAAGATGAACTTATCATTGTTGCGTTCACAGTTGCATTTGCTGCCATAGAGTTTGTTTGTGGGGCATCATAGATTGTATTGTTGGATAACCCTACAGAGACCAGTCTGGGTAATTGACTGACAGCTGGCAAAGATGCGGTGATGGTTGCCCAATTTGATGTAAAGATATTGATATCCATCCAATCATTTGGCTATCCTCGCTTTGTTGGCATAGAAGTTGCCATGGAAGTATTGAATGTTTTAAATTGTAGCAGAGTGGAAGAGGTGATATGCAGCACAGAAATACTTGCAAGGTAGGCAGTCACAGCAGAAATCGCCCACCATGAAGTAGGGATTTCAATTTGTCGCCAGACACTGCCAAGTGCAGTGCCAAGGCCTGCCCATGCACCATATATATTGTGAATGGCAGTCAATTTTTGATGGTGTGCTAGCATTCTTGACATCACAAGCCGTTGGGTGAGGAAGAGTAGAACAGCCGTGTAAATCTAGATAAAGTCCTTTGACTGGTATACCTATTAGCAGGTAAAGGAGGTCACATGCTGTGTAAAATGCTTGCAATGAAGCACTAAGTACCACAGGCCAAAAATTGGTGTTCATTTGTGTGAATGGAAGGGTCACGCAATGTTCCCAATGAAAGGTATAAGATATTCCAAGGGCTACGTGTATCACAAGCAGTATGGCATGCAACGTGTAACATGTGCCAGCGAAGGATGCTCCATTGTGTGTATTTCCTGGAAGCTTTTTCGAGTGAGATTTCCAGGACACTGGAGGAGATATAGCTGTTAGCATGCAACATCAATTAATGTGATAATGGCATACCGAACCAAGTCATCAGTGACTGAATAGAAGGATGGTTGGCTGATGTGAACCACTTGCCGACTTGAATGATCCATGTTACCAGGGAGGAAGACAGAGGTGGTACAGTACTATTAGTAGTATGAATGAACAGGTCCACATCTATATATTTATTATCAGTGAACCAGTGAGTCCGTGGACCGTGGTATTGAAACCATGGCTATTACAATCAAGCACAATCACATTGTCGCACTGCAACACCATAGATACATCAACATTGATGAAATAGATATCAATGATCAAAATACCATCCAGTGTTCACTGGCACCCTTGAACATTATCTGGAGTTGTCCCCCATGAACTGACACATGGCATCATTCCACAGGTCCAGACTCACGTGAAAGCGAGAGCGCTTGTAGCAACACTGCCTCTGCCAGCAAACACCCGCTCGCTCAGCGTTCAGCCTAGGCCAGGTGTTAGCCATTCAATCATCGCAATAGCCAGCCACTAAAATGTGCTTACAGGTGGTGTCTCAATTGGTGGGTAGCCCAACCTGTCCGAGGGCCATGCTGGGTTTGGTGTCAGGGCCATTGGAAAATGCAACAGACAGGTTTTGTGCCTGTGGGCACAAGGAAAATGTTGCGCCACTGTGCTGCAGTATCTGTCACAAAGACGCCATTACTACTACACGGCCAAGTGCCACTTTGGCCCAAACAGAGGTAGTGCAAAAACACATAGCAACACGTGGGTTCGATTACAGCCTTGCCAACAAAATAATAAATTTAACCTACATCCAAACCATAGTAAGGATGTGACACAGTGAACAAGGTGCTTGCGAAAGTTACAGCCTCATATGACCACTTACCTGTCCAGATGAGTTATGCAGTCACCTGCACCATGGCAGTCTCTAGCATATCTGGGCTCAACGTGAGAGTGGACAGGGGAGATAACCCCCGGATTGAAATACAGAGTGGTCGGCGAAAAGACTTAAGCCTAGCGATGTTATGATATACCTAGAAATCAAATATTAAGTGAGGAATTGTAGCATGGCAGCAAAAGGCAGGATTTAACTCATCCGCAGTTGAAGCTCTCAAGGATGGCATGCAACATGTAACATATGCCAGCAGAGGATGATCCATTTAGTGTATTTCCTGGAAGCTTTTTCGAGTAAGATTTCCAAGACACTGGATGAGACATAGTCATTGACATGCAATCCAATTAGCATAACAATAACATACCGAACCAAGTCCTTGGCGATTGAAGCAGGATAGTTGTCGTCTGTGGCTGACATGAACCACTTGCCGACACCGAAGGGATCCAGTGGTCGTGAAGTTACCGGGGAGAAAGACAGAGGAGGAGGCGGCACAGTACTATTAGTAGTATGGATCAATAGGTCGACGTCCATATATCTGTAATATTGACGGAATAGGCATGAATGATCAAAATACTATTAATTAGTAGTATCCGCAACGTTCTCGGGCTCCGGCACCCTCGAACATACGCAATTGTCTCCATTGTGTCCACTCGAACCCCATGAATTGACACACATGACGTCATTCTCTCCAGCGGTCTGGATATGCATATAAGACAAAGTTGAACGCCTCTATCAAAGTCAACAATCGTTGCCCAATTACAACCAACCACGCAATCAAAATCTATACATCAATTCTAGTTAACAGTCAACATGTCTGGCTTACAAAACAACGCTGCATTGAACACTTCTCGCCCGCAGCATCAGCTTCATGACTCTTCCCAGCCACTACCAGGTTCCGGGTCGCGTGACGCAGTACAGACTCAGGACTACTCGCCCGCGAATATTGAACGCATGTCTTCCTCTGTGATTTATGGCAAGAATGCATCTACGGAATCGGATGATGCCGACTCCACTCGTGCCACCATGGGCATACCGTCCGCCGGGCGCACAGGTCCAGACTCGGCGTGTGAGAGCGAGAGCGCTCGTAGCAACACTGCCTCCACCAACGAGCGCCCGCTCGGCGTTCAGCCTACGCCAGAAGGTATTAGCCATTTAATCATCGCGATAGCCAGCTCCTGAAATGTGCTTGCAGGTGGAGTCTCAATTGGTGGGCAGCCCAACCTACCCGAGGGCCATACTGGGTTCGGTGACAAGGTCGTCGGAAAAACGCAAAAGGCAGGTCTTGTACTTTGTGCCGTCGACAATATTAATGAGCTGATTTCCTTTATAGGTCATCGGCAAATATACCAAAAATGAGGAACTGCATGAGAAAGGGGAGCTGAGAGAGACAGGTGGGAAAGCGGCTGCCTTGGGGAACGCGCGAGCAGCTCATGATTAAGGAAATTGTAACCATTGCATGACGCGTAGAATAACTGGACATTATCCTGGATATGTACGATCAAGTTGTAGTATAATAGAGTCGCAACCAACACCACTTTGCGTAACTAGTAGAATCAAGTCACTGACACTAGTTGGTCTACAGTCGAACAACCAAATTCTCATACATGCATTTGATACAAAACTACAGATGCAAGTAACAACAGTCAGAAGTAAAATAAAGTTAGTGCAGCTGATCGCTGCGCTCACGCGAATAGATAATGTCAGCACCTGCTGTAAAATCCGAACAACCACTACTGCTGTTGTCCCTCAAGCTTCTTCTTGCCTGAAGCAGCTGTCAAACTCTTGTGGATAAATGGTAACACGCCTCCTCCGGCGATTGTTGCGCGAACAAGGATATCGAGTTCTTCATCTCCTCGGATGGCAAGTTGCAAATGCCGGGGTGTTATACGTTTGACGCGCAAGTCCTTTGATGCATTTCCTAGTAACGGGTGTAAGAACAAGCATCTTCACTCCGGACTGAGATACTCACCAGCAAGTTCAAGTACTTCAGCAGTGAGATACTCTAATATTGCACTGGTATACACAGCAGCCTTCGCTCCAATACGCACATTGTGCTGCGTGCGCTGTTTCAAGTAACGATGAATACGACCAACGGGGAACTAAAAGGAGGATAAAGAAAAAGGGGCTATATCAGGAAAATCGACCAACGGAAGATACACTCAAAACGGACCTGGAGGCCAGCTTTCTGACTGCGAGTCTGTATCGTTCTTGGTGTTGTGGTAGCACCGGATCCTGCAACTCCTCCTCCTGCTTGAGTAACGCCAGACTTCGACTTCCCTCCGGTAGATTTGGGTGCCATGAGTGATAGAGTGTGATGTTTGACTCAAGAAAGGTCTTATATACACTACGGGTAGTCAACCAGGATTACGGCAGGGCTGCAACGAAATATGGACAACTTACCGAAAAATACAAACACGTTGGTGTGGCACGGAGAATTTGAGGGGTGTGATCACTTAGACTATTTGAGGTGAAAACCGAGTAAGCAGTGATCAGCAAATTGAAATGAAGTCAACAAGGACGCGAAGGGTGTTATGATGGCAGTAAGAGGTAGAGTCGCGTCTTTGTTTAGGGTAGGCAGTTCGGTGTTGTTGAACGAGACTGAATTCTATTTTTGGCCTAGTTGACGCGTGTAGTCACGTGACAGGAGCCCACGATGAGGAGCCGCTGACTGAAAGTCGGCTTAAACAACTTGTGACTTGGAGTCTGCATAGCAGCTTCGTCACTTTGTGGTACATCACAGGTAGGCATTAACATCTAGCAGGTATGATCGCTAATGTGTATTATCTATCTAGCTCGATAAGGATCTCGTGATGAGTACGAGCACTCCATACTTGGACGCATTGTCCAAACACTTTCCAGCGGAATGTTCGTCCATCATAAACTCCCTGAGTTCCGAGCAGGCCCGCTCTGCTGTGGACATGCTACTTGCATTTGCATCTGGCGGTGATTGTCCCACAGACATGTCGGCCCTCGGCCAACAAGGGTGGGCGAGAGATCAACCTGCCGCCATCAGGGCGATTCAAGACCTGGCTGCACAGAAAGGCACAAAACGCGGGCGAGCAGCCAGCACTGATGAAGAAGGCGTTGGGTCAAATTCCAAGCGTCAAAAAACTACTGATGTACTTGAGGACGATCGGCCCATTTTTACACTGCCTTCGATATCTACGACCTCGCCTGTTCGAAAAAAAGTTGACATCACAATTCATGAGAAAACGATACGCTTTTCAAATCCTTCATCTCGTACGGTGGAAGCTTCAATACCTCTTTCTAGTATTTCACGAGCGTTCCTGGTACCAACACGCGGAAAAGCAAAGCAGCACTGGACAGTCGTCATGCTATCCAGCGACGTACCTGAAAAGGGTAAGGCCACAACTTCTAACCCACACCAAATAATATTTGGACTTGACGCAATAAGCGCTTCTAAATTCGATGCTACCTCCTATTCTGACTCCTCCACTCCATCCACATCAACGGTTGCAAAAGGAGAAGAGACGCTCTTCGTCCTGCGCGAGTTTCTGACACATCTTCCTATTTCTCTTCTCGAGGCCTCAGCAACTATATTTCGCAGCGCGTGTGCCACTCCTAAATCAGGACACTGCGCAGCGGGCATCGATGCCTATTTTGCCGCCAAACCTGGAACTCTATGGTTTTTCGATTCAGGTATTCTCTGGGGAGAAAGCAAACCATGCGAGTTCTGGGCCGTTGGTGATCTCATCCCAAAAGATGGTATTCGCTTGATCAGTGCCACGGGTCGCACGTGTTCCGTCATTCTAGGGAGAAAGGCATCGTCGTCTGCTGAAGATCACAACGGCGGAGGAGATAAAGAGGATGCAGAGGGAGACATCATCGAGACAGAATTTTCCATGGTGGACGGCAGAGAGCAAGACCCCATCAATGCGTGGACGAGGCAGCGGAAACACCTGTTCGGTAAAGGTTCTGCTCCACCTCCCTCCAAAGCCACAAGTGGTAAGAAGGCAACGACTGAGGAGGAACCATCTGTTGGCGGCAACACTGCTACCAATGGTCCCGCATGGGATGACTCAGACTCGGACGATGACGACTATGAGATTGCATCATCGGAAGACATTGATAATAGCAGCTCATCAGATTCAGAAGCGAGCGATGTCGGAAGTGGTAGCCAACCTGATGACGGTTCGGAGGAGGAAGACAACCGTGGAAGCGATGTCAACGGCGGCGAAGAGAGTGGTGAGGAATCTGAGGAAGAGCTCCAAGAAGCACATCATCCTCTCTTGCGACCTGGCGCTATGCCTAAGATGTCTAAGGCGACCATCAATGCAGTCGTAGACATGGTAAATGAGGATTTGATGGGGGTGGGGGGCAGCGAGGAAGAAGACGAGCTCGATGATTCATAGCTAGAACACACGCATTGTGGCAATTCGTGGCACTTGACTTATCATCTACGTAGTCTCAGGTCTTGAAGGTAAATAAGCCGCACATCCCATTTATGACTTCATGCGTTAGCCAAACCGACGAAATATTGGTGCAAAACATGGTCCAATTGTAGTAATTTGCGCGCACACTATAGTGGTCCCCAAATATACTACACGATGATAAACCGACTGAGAAATATTGCAAGATGCCGAGAGGAAGAGGAGAGTTGCGAAAAATTGAATAAGACAACAGAAGATACGGATAAAACACAACGAAAATGTCAGTTCCCTGATATTGACCGTCTGCATTCTGAATGGGCATACAGCAAACCCAGACCATGGAACGAGCATGCCATCCGGCAACTCTTATAGCGATATGAAGACTGGCAGTGGGAGGTGGTAGCTGTGACGATGATGAAGTGCTCCGCGTTGCTCCAGAGTATGAGTCTTGGGAGGTCGAGAAAAAGTGGCAGCTGGCTTCCTCTTGCTTGCGTGATACTTCCTCTGCGGGAAAAGTGGTCGGTAATAAATAAGAACAATTGAGGGGAAACACAAGGCTTGCTTGCTGTCCATGGGACCTTGACAACAGGTGGCTCTCGCCACTCGATGTCTGATATATCTCGCCTGCGCACCATGCCAGAGACTATGATTCGAATCCAGTTGAGAGGATGTGATTGGGATTGGGTGTCAGGCTCAGTTACCCCATATGGCTCGGGCGGCACCAGGAGAAGGAAAAGTGACCGGGGGGTACGTTGATGTGGTGCTGAAGCGGGGCGGTTATGTAGCCCATGGAGGAGTACCTTTCAACTTTGGAGCTTGTCGCGGTGTAGCATCAACCTGAGAGAGCCGTTGTCAGCGTCATTTGGATTGAAACGTATATAAGTTTACAATATTTGATAGAAGGCTAACTTTGTTGAGGATAGCGGAAATATCCTATATGTAAATGTGGTCGTAGAGCCAGTTAGTGACAAGGAACTTGCCATCTGCTGAAAAAATAGCAGAGATCATGTCATATTCAAAATAGAGTTGTTAATTCGATGGGTTGATCGATTTCGAGGCCCGTACTATGCGATGACGCCAGAAGAGTCAATGGTTACGAAGAATTAGCTATAGATGAAACAGCAAAATACGAATCAAAAAAATGTCGCTTCACTAATGGTGACCGTCTGCGTTCTGAACAGGCATACAGCAAAGCCAGTCCACGAAACGAGCGCGCCATCCAGTGCAGGTGATATGGGGACGCGAGGGCGTTCCTGATGCCTCAGCGGTAGTGACAGCGGAATGCGTCGACGCAGTGGTATCTGGAGGTAGCTGTGATGATTGCGTGGCATGTATTTTGGGAGGTCGAGACGAGCTGGCAGTTGGCTTCTTTCTAGCGTGATAATTTCCCTGCACGAAAACGAGTTAGCGATAGAGGAGAATCGTGAAACACAAAAAAGACGCACAGGGTTTCCCGCTGTGTAAGGGACCTCGACCTCTCGCAGCTCGGTGTCTGATCCATCTCGTCTACGTAGTATACCGGATACCAGGTTCCGAGTCCAGCTGAGAGGGTGGGACCAAGGTCGAGTATGGTGCCCAGTTTGGCCGTGTGACTTTGAGCGACGCCAGAATGAGTGAAAGCGACTGAGGGTGCGTTGGCGTGGCACAGGAATGGGGTGATCATGTGGCCCATGGGATTGGGATAGACGAATGCGCGACTGAGAACATATGAATCAAAACATTGAATAATAGATGGAGACCACGTACATTAGCCTCTCGCAGTGCATCGTCAAAAAACCCTGGAGGTATTCGAGGAGCACCTTTCATCTTTGGAGCTGGGCAGGGAAGGCCAGCTTCTTCAAGGATAGCAGAAACATCCCACATATATATGTGACGGTCCATACAACCAGTGATGAGGAACTTTCCATCTGGAGAAAATGTCGCAGTCATCACCCCTTCTTGATGGTGAGGTGTTCCGATGGGTGGTTGATTGGTTTCGATATTCCATAGTTGCGCTGTCGTGCTGGAGAATGATGTGGCTGCAAAGAAGCGCTCATCGGGGATAGGGGAAAGCAATCGACATCGGAATCGGTCAAGTTTTCGCGCACGTCAAGAACAGTCCAAGTGGCTGTGTCGAATTTCATCATCCGGAACCGCTTTGACCGCCCGCGCCAGGTGGTAAGTGTTTTTCCATTCGAGGTCCACGCCAGGCACCCAAAATCACTCTCGAATGTTTTGAGCAATTCGCCTGTGTTGGCATCCCAGATTTCCAGCCACTCCCCCGTTGTGGCAATCATCTTTCCATCTGGCGAGTAGTAAGCCGACATGGGCATGACATGCATCGGGCCATCGACTGTCTGGATTGGTCCAAGTATAGTCTCTCCGTTCTTTACATCCCACACTCTGAATGTCCCATCTATGGATCTGCCCAGCACTCGCCCTCCATCTGGACTCCAGCACACGAAAACACTCTCTGTATGCCCCGTCAATGTTTTGATAACCTTGCCCGTATCGATGCTCCACAACTTCACTGTGCCATCCCAACTCACGCTTGCTAATGTCTTGCTGTCCGGCGATAATGCCATGGAAGAAAATTTGTCCTCCCATTCCTCGACCTGTGTGCCCATCTCTAAGTCCCAGACTCGAAGTGGCCCACCAAATGAACGGGTGATGATCCGCTGTCCTCCGGGCAGGTGTAGGATGTCGGTAATGGAGTTCTCTACTTTGATCTTTCTGTAAGGCATTGCCGCTAAATTCTCGTGCTTCACAGAAGCTGCATGCGACATGATTTTAGTCCCGCAATTCACTGAATTGATACGTCATCATTTCAGCTCTTACTACCATCAAATACCATACGAATTCATCACTTACTCTGAATCTAGATGTACTTGACTTATGTACAGAAAGATGAATCCGGTGTTTCGCTTGATGGAGATTCAAGCGATTCAGAAGGGAGGTCGTCGTCAAAGTCTTCTACTGGCGCGTCTTCCCTTTTTATCCTCGTGTCCGCTCTACAGCATCAGCACTGGCTGTGCAGATTAGGCGCCCAACACTATAATTTCAGATCGAACACCCGCTTCCTCCATCTGCATTGCCATGGACATCGCGACCATGCTATCCTCTCAGCCTGCATCTGTGTTTCTCCACCTGTCCAATGCATATGATTCTGCAGTTTCCGCATTTGTCTCCCCGCGCCACATGAGAGTCCAACTGGATACATCATGTTCTTCTCCCCGGCCTCTGTTCTAAATGTCCAACCTGAGTTTTTCACTTTCTTTGTCGTCTTATCAGCTAATTCGCAATTTGGCCATTCTGGTCGCAACTTCCTAGTCTTCATCCAGTCAGTCATTTCCCTTCTTTTCCATATTTATGTCTACGTACTGAACAAACAAAATGAATAGTCTTCCTCGATCACCGCGAAGACCTTGTCCACAAGTTAAACATCTATAGCTTCGTCTGCTGGAACGTCATCATCATACTTTTTGCTAAGGATGCCTCAAGAGAGACGGTGTGAGACGTCGGGATAAGGCAGGGGATGTTGATGAATGTAGAGGCAGACATTTAGCTCTGGCATTCGACGGAACCTCCGAAGATATCTGAGTCTCTGTGAGGTCTGTGCAGACTCGACACTGGCCAATTACTGGACGTTCTGAGAATCTAAGTACTGCTCGACACCACGCAGTGGAACTTTGAAACCCCTTGGTTAATGTTTCTGCGTTCGCAGAAATTTTGACCCTATGGTAGCATGCTCCCTTAACAGGTCGACATTGGCGATAATAGTGGAACATTGCCTTTGCTGTGGCGTCATGACCATGGTTGCAGCATACGCCAGTATGGGGAGTATTCAGCTCCATCTCAACGGGAGTCCTTTGACAGAGTCGTGTTCCACTCCGTCCCTCCTCCTAGCCATCCTTCGTGTAGAAACCACATATCATCGTCCAGAAACCCGGTCAAACACAAACTGCATCTTCACTCTTGAAATGCTTTCCTTTACAGTGTCACTTGACGCTGTGGTCTTGCCGATGCTTATAACATGCAAATGCAACAACGTAGCGATAAGTGACTTCCCTTGTCACAATATTTCTCCTTTCGTATTTTATGCAAGAATGGCGGTTTCAACCTTGACGAACCAACTGCTCGATGTTTCAGCGATCGTCGCCTCTCACAATGAGGTTGTCCCTGGTGGAAACGTTCGCGTGCCACAAATCAAGCACTCGATAGGTGAGCATTAGATTTCTCCGTTTTCAGGTACTTTGCTGTAAGGAGTTCTATATTTGTTTCATTGGAATACTCTTGTATGCAGCAACATCTCTCTGTTCTATTGTTTGCGTGCTATGGCGTATTGTCTTGGTTCGTTTTTGCGCTTGTCCCACAAAGTCACAACCACTATTCTTCCACTGGTGCTCAGACCTCTACGCCACTACCCTCCACATCCCGCCACTGTCCTTGTCTTATATATAAGCCACCATGTTGTATTCTCACTTACTCGTCGTCTCATATCAAAGTCCTCCTCTTCTCACTATATACAATCGACTCGAATCATGGAACAAGTGTGCTCACTGTCCAAGTGCTCTGAAGTCATCGCGGTTCAAGAGGTATGCTTTTCCTGTTCCGCATTTATCTCAATTCATGTTTCTTTTTGTTCAGGGTCAAAAAGTAGCCATGTTCAACGGCAAGCCCATTTGCGAAAAATGCGACCGCTTCTTCAATGTTAGTAGTAGTTTCCCTTTCGCTCTTTGGATAGTATGCTAATTCAAGCCTTCATCTCCAGGCGCTCCTCCCTGTTTTTACTAAGAAACCAGAACCTGCGAAGGTTGACGTATCCCATTTTTTCTGTCGATATCGTGCTGATTTATGCTGTCCCTGCAGAAGCCGTACGAAGAATCAGAGGCTTACAAGAAAGAGGTCATTCACGACGGACGACCACTTCTTGATGTAAGTCCTTCTCCGTCACTCTTATCCATTCTCACCCCAATATGATTGCTCAGTATCCGGCGCATCTGCCGTTCCCCGAGCCAGGCTTTGGAGTCAGGCGCATACAAGTGCCTGACGAGGAGGGTGGTATGCGGTACAAGTACATCACCCGCCGTGTGGATCCCAAGAAGTGACGATATATCTGGCAAGCTCGTGAAGCGTATCAATAGGCGACCCATTTTTCTCAGCAGAGCTGAGAACTAAGAGACGCGATCGTCTGCTGAGGTTCTGAACTGACTTTGCTGGTATTTAAAGTTTAACGTCTATGAATGTCTATTTATTATGTATGTCTGTGTAACTTGATGTTTGATCAAAGTCGATTATGCACTGCTAGCTTGCGCGTGGACCACAGCCTATATCTGCAAAGGACCGCAACTGTGGCTCGCCTAGGCCTGCCATAGACAGAACACCGGAGAGCGAGGTGAGTGAGCATGAATGAGGCAGGCTGACACCATCGCACCGAGCTCTGTCGAGCTGAGTGTAAACAAATATTGTGGGTCGCCATGGAAAACGTTCGGAGAACAGATGCAACTGCA
Organism: Suillus fuscotomentosus; assembly: GCF_016647785.1. NCBI lineage: Eukaryota > Fungi > Basidiomycota > Agaricomycetes > Boletales > Suillaceae > Suillus > Suillus fuscotomentosus. The sequence goes on from NW_024539599.1 coordinate 51,398, forward strand.
CCCTGCCGTCATTTAAGCCCACACGCATCTGCATGTTATGGCTTGTATATCCTGAGATGGAGCGCTGGAGTAAGTGCTGAAACGCCCCAACAAAAACCAAAGCAGTACCTTGTACATATAATTTGTCAATCTGCACACATTCCACATAGTACGTAAATGGATTTGAGCATCACCTTGAGGTCGTCATAGGGTCGGGCGAGAAGTATAATTATTCTGCGCAGCCCCGGCCACAATAAGAGCACAACTCAAGGCGGCACGGGTTCGTAATATCAACACAAAAACCGAGTCTTGGATTCTACCTAACACATACACTTACTGTAACACAATGAAAAGTAAGCATGTCCCATAAAGCATACTACAGTACTTATACAGGGAACTTTTTCGGAAGAAAAAATGGTATCGAAAGAAGCAGGAAAGATGGTACAATGACAGAGCGCAGGAGGGCCGTCGAGAACTAGATAAGCCTACAAAACACAAGAACCACGTACTTTCTACCCTAATGTTGATCGTTTGTATATTCAATAGACGCACAGCCAACCCAAAGCAAGAAACGAATCCAGCATCCAGCTTGGATCACGGTAATATTGCGTCGCGGCGTCATTTCAGTTGCCAATGCGGTAGTGGCTACTCCGGGAAGTGCTTCGGATGCTGTGGTAATTGCAGGTGTTCCCTGCGATGAGGATGGTGTATTCTGAATTGGTACACTAGATTGCTGTGTGGTATGAGGGTTGGGAGGTCGAGATGAGCTGGCAGATGGCTTCTTTCTTGCGTGATAGTTCCTCTGAGTGAAAATGAGTCAGGGATGGAGAAGAACCGAGAACTTGAAGGGAAAAATATACGGGCTTGCCCTTTGTGCACGGAACCTCGACTACAGGTGTCTCTCGTAACTCGATGTCTGTTACATGTCGTCTATGCAACATGCCAGAGACAAAATCTTGAGCCCAGCTGAGAGGATGGGGTCGAGAGATGGAGTCACGCTCAGTTTCCCCATGTGAATCGTGGCGGCGCCATAAGGAGGTTAATCGACCAATGAGAAATTGGGCTGCTGACAAGGGTTGGCGATCACGTCGACCTTGCGATGCCACCCTGTGTGATGTGTCGAACTAACGTTTGTGTCAAGCGAGACTGCATTATTATGGATGAAAATCACATACATCTCGGGAATCGTCAAAGAATCCCCGGGGTATCTGACGAGCATCTTTGATCGGCGGGCGTCGTCTCTGAGTAGCATCGGCCTAGGATGTAGGCGTTCAAAGCAAAGACATTCTAGAAAATGTACAACATACATCTAATAAAGGCTTTTTGACGGTATTCTGTGGTGAAAGAATCAGTGTGCAAGATTTTTGACGAGACATGATGCGACATACATCCTAAGATCATGAGCGAACTTGTCGTCAATGTGGTGTTATTGGTTATTAAATGTTCAGGCTCACGTTATCTGACAGAAGGTCTTCGAGGCCAGCCTCTCTGAGGATAGCGGAAACATCCCATGTGTATATGCACGACTTCCGCAGGCCAGTTCCCGGCAGCCAGCAGCCCGTCACAAGTAACTTTCCATCTGCAGAAAAGGCCGCGCATCTCACTCGGCCTTCATGGTGGAGGGGAGGTCCGATGGGCTGGTTGTTTGCGAAGTCCCATAGTTGTGCTGTCTTGTTCTCTGATACACTTGCGAGGATCCTCTCATTCGGAGATAGTGTAATACCATTTACACGATTAAATTTATTTTGAATCGGTTTGTGTTCCAGAACAGCAATTTCAGTCCAGGTGGGAACATCGAATTTTCTGATCCGATTTATAGAGTATCCGCCAGCGATAAGTGCATCCGAGGTCCATGTCAGACACCATGCTCCTCCGTGACGGTCGAGTGTTTTGAGCAATTCGCCTGTGTTGGAATCCCAGATTTTCAACCCATAATTATCCCCGCCTGTCGCAATCATATCTTCATCGGGTGAGTAATCGCAAACCGCCCAAATAAAGTCGTCCTTTTCCTTTCTCATTTTTGGTGCGAGTATCAGTACCGTCATGGTGTCGCTGCTCTCGACATCCCACACTCTGAATGTCTCATCATCAGAACCACTCACCACTCGCCCTCCATCTGGACTCCAGCACACAGATTTCACTCCATCTGTATGTCCTGTGAATTTTTTGACGACCTTGCCCGTGTCCATGTCCCACAATCTCACTCCATCATCCTCACTCCCACTTGCTACTTTCTTACCATCTGGCGACAATGATATGGAAAACACTGCCCCACCCTCTTCATCCCTCCAGGCTTCCCCGACCTGCATTCCACTCTCCAAGTCCCAGATTTGAATTGAGCCATCAAACGAACAGCTGATGACCCGCTGTCCACCAGGCACGTGTAAGATGTCGTGGATAACGTGGGTAGTATGTCCTTTTATTCTTTGGCGAGGCTTTATGATTGAAATTCTTTGCGTCTCAGGTGCAGGGGAAGCCATGTCATCTGCTCGGAGACTTCACATAATATGCGGAGGATAATGTTAATTCCTAGCTACAGAAGCTGCACAAACAGTGTCCGACTTACTCACCTGTGCGGGCTGTGCTTCACTTGCGCTATATGAAAGCTGCGATGGAATAAACGTTATCTCAGATACAGTCTAGTCAGATGGGATGTCGCTGTCAGAGTTACAGGTGCGTTCTTTATGTTGTATTCTTGTGTTTGCTTCACAGCTTTGAACGCGGGCTGTGCAAATCAAGCGCTCAAGCTCAAGCTCGGCTTTTTGACCTTCATCATTGCATCTGGTGTTTTTCTATCATGCGAGTCCATATCCTTCTCCGGTTCAATATATGCCTTGGTCTCTGTTCCCTCACGCTGCACGTTGCTCAAGGTCGCACCAGATTTTTGTTATGGCGGCCGAGATCTCACTTAGGGTCTCCTCCATCTTTACACAGACCGTCCTTGTTGCCAGCCCACCTTTTCAGTGTCATATATGTCCAATTTATGTCCTTTCAGAGAATCACTCTATGTAGGACATTTCGTTCTGGTCTAGAGACCCTGTGTCTCGGTCGCATCTCAACCCGCGCGATGCCCTGGTGTGTTTGGGTCTAAGAAAATACTCATGCTTGCATCGGTGCGTGGTTATAATGCTCATACTGCAGCTCATCCGGGCAAGGAGAATTTACGTATGGATAAGCTCGTCGATGTTATAGCGCTACATAAATACTCGATTTTATAAGTATCGTCTTGTCCCAACTTTATATATGATGTGAAGAGGAAGATCATCATTGAATATGTGAACGCTGATGGTCCATATAAGTCCCGTACTATACGATATGCTGATGAACTAACGAATAAATACTATACAATAATAACACGGGAATATTGGCTGATTATTACAAGTGCGAATGAAACACCGAAGCAAAGTGCTTCCCTAAGGTTGATTAGTTGTATACTCAACAGACGCGCAAGTAGCCCAGAGCATAAAACGAATCCCCCATCCGGCCTGTCTGATGGTGACATCAGGACGCGATATCGTTCCTGTTATCCCCGGGGCAGCAGTGACAGCGGAAAGTGTCGAAGTGGCAGTGGGAGGTGGTGTCTGAGACGATGATGGTGTGCTCTGTGTTGCTGCGCCAGTCTGTTGTTGCATGGTATGAGCGTTGGGAGGGTGAGACGAGCCAGGAGCTGGCTTCTTTCTCGCATGATAGCTCCTCTGCGGGAAAAAAGTCAATAATAAGAACGGACGATAAAGATGAAATGCATACAGGCTGGGCAGCTGTGTATGGAACCTCGGCTGTATTTGATCCATCTCGTCTGCGTAGTATGCCAGAGACCATGTTTCGAGTCCAGCTGAGAGGGTGAGATCGAGGCCGGGTCTCACGTTCAGTTTCCACGTGGGACTTGGAGCGGCGCCAGAAAGAGGGAAAACGGCTGAAGAAGCGTTGACGCGGTGCTGGAGTGGGGCAGTCATGTTCCCCATGAGATTGGGATGGATGAGTGCGCGGGTTAGACTTGAACTGGTGACCACATCATTCGGTTACACCAACATTCAATGATAAATGTGGATCGCGTACATCATCGAAAAACCCTTGGGGTATTTGACCTTTGATCTTTGGGGCCAGTCGTGTAGCATCAGCCTGCAAGAGAAGATCCATTGTCAGTATAATTAAGAATGCATCTAAGCTTACAATATCTGACGGAAGGCCAGTTTCTTTAATGATAGCGGAAACGTCCCATGTGTATATGTGGCCACTGTCGCAGCCAGTGACGAGCAGCTTCCCATCCGCAGAAAAGGTTGCACAGTTTACCGGGTCTTCATGGTGGAGTTGTGTTGCGATGGGCTCATTGGTTTCAAGGTTCCATAATTGCACTGTCTTGTCCAAGTGCGTTGTACTTGCGAGGATGCGTTCATTGGGAGATATTGAAATGGTATCGACGACATTTTTGCGCACATCAACTTGAAGAACAGTCCATGTGGCTGTGTCGAATTTCCTGATCTTGGGCCCTGCGATAAGTATTTTCCCATTCGAGGTCCATGCCAGGCACGTAAAGAAACCTTCGAGTGTTTTGAGCAATTTGCCCGAGTTGGCATCCCAGATTTTCAGGTTAACTCCGCCCGCAGTAATCATCTTTCCATCTGGCGAGTAGCAAACCGCGGACACGTTAACTCCCGCGTCGATTGGCCCAACGATAGTTTCTCCACTCTCGACATCCCAAACTCTGATCTCTTTAAATGACCTGCTCACCACTCGCCTTCCGTCTGGACTCCAGCACACGGATTTCACTTCTTGCGTGTGTCCCGTACAGGTTTTGATGACCTTTCCTGTATCGACGTCCCACAATTTTACTGCGCCGTCCTCACACCCGGTCGCTACTGTCTTACCGCCCGGCGCCAATGCTATGGCGCGCACTCTCACGTCTTTGTCCTCCCATTCCCCCCCGACCTGTGTACCCTGCTCCAAGTCCCAGACTTGAATCGAACCTGATACCATGATGATTCGCTGTCCCCTGGGCAGGTGTAGGATATGTCTGACCCTATCATCCCCCGTCGTTTCTTCGGATCTGAGTCTAACTGTTTCAATCTTTCGGTAAGGTATGATCGCTGAAGCCTCTTGATCCGCAGGGGCTGGGTACGACATATTTTTGGTTCGGCGACTTCCCTAAGGAGCAAATGTTAATGTCAGCTCTTAACATCATGTGCCCCACGAATCAATCACCTACTTGATCGGAATGCAGATGCTTCGCACAAATGGGGATGAAATTTGCGATGGAGTGGTTTTTGTTCAATCTAGGAAGAAGGCTGTTGTTTAATCCTTTGACAGCATTACATCTGAGGATCCTCTATTCGTTCGTTGCACAGCTTGAGCACTGGCTAGTGCCGCAGCCAGTGCCCAAGCTGTGTAAGCGCCTAATTTTCTTCATACCTGATCAATATCTTCATCTATGTTAATCTGGCCCCTCCGTATCACGTCTGATGGTTCTACTATCTCACGAGTCGACGTTCATGTGTTTCTCCATTGGTTCGATACGATTCTGCGGTCTTGGAATCTATCCTCTCACGTTGTACTTCTGTCGAGAGTCCAGCAGGATGACCTGACAATCACACATGAATTTTAGACCTTCGTTTTCAACATTCCTCTGTGAGGTCTCAGGCCAAGGACCCTAGTGGTGCAGCCGCTGAGAATGGTCAGTTGTTCGTCTACTGAGAAGATGATGCGACAACGGATATATTATTACACAATTGAAACTTGTATGGACAACCACGATACAGAAGGTGATAATGATGTTCTAACCATGATGTTCTTTCCAGATGCGATACAGTACGTAGATAATTCGATGTTCGTGATATGACAGGTATCAGGGATGCGGGTGGCAGTTCAGTTACGTGTCCGACCAAACATTGTCAGTCAAAGAATTGGGCATACGTTCGAGTCAACATCCTTCCAGGACAAGCAGGCTTCACGTCGGTGCCCAGTTTAGCATCGCCCGCTAGCTTAGGCACTAGAACCCGGTGTTTCTTCGGCCTGCCCGCTGGGTATTGTGGAGGTATCATACGTTTTGCCCCAGGTTTGCCAATTCCGTATTGTTTAGGTGCAAGACGCCTTTCCTCCGGGTTACCTGTTGCATTTTGATTAGGCACGTGACGGCCTGTGTCCTTGTTGCCCGTTGCGCATTGCTTAGGCACGAGACGTCCTGCGTCCTTGTTTCCCGTTGCGCATTGCTGAGGTACGAGACGTCCCGTCTCTGGGTTGCCTGTTGCATACTGCTTAGGCACTAGACGTTTTTCCCCCGGGTTGCCAGTCAGGCGTGCCTTCTGCATGAGTTGTTTTCGTGCGCGACGGGCCAGGAACTTCTTCGCGGCCTGGTCTTTTATAAACTCCCCAAGTCGGGCGAGTCTCTTCATTTTTTTCTCGAAAGCATCAGGTGCTGAAAATCGTCCATCAATACATGTCTCCGGGATATGGAGGAAGTATCACATACGCAGCATGGTATCGGACGCCACATCTTGTTGTTGTGCTGACGGTACCTTAGTAGCAGGCACTTCAGGCTGTATGGGTATTTTCCAAGCAGCCGGTATGTCTGGAGGGGGTGGTAATCCCTCGATGCCCAACTGGTCACGGGGGTCGACACCTGCGCCACATACGACAAACCGAGTGTATAGAGGATCCAAGAGCCTAGATATTCTTTCTGTACGGATGGTCAGAAGGCATGAAACAAAACAACGACAGCTGTTTACCATTTAGGTCAGTACCAAAGGCGTGCTTCCGGCGTTCGATAAAAAGAAGCAATTTAAAGTACGCAGACTTGAACGGCAGCAAAGCCTCTGAACAAGCGATGAACAGATACAATCCTACGTTTAAACGTCTGAGGGTGCTGCGGGCGACCTGGATTTCGGACGGTGTTAGCAAAAGATCTTTCGACGATTAGGATTATATTTACCTCAGCCAGGGAGATGATCTGCAGGAAACGATGGTCAGTTGATTACTGGAGGAGATGTTTGATGGCAAAGACAAGACCTTTCGACCGTGGCGTTGCAATTCGGCGTCTTCTGAATGCTCGAATTTCATGATTTCATCGATGCCGTGCAGAAGATGGTCTTGGGAGCAAAGATGGGTAGTCAGTTCAAGAGTGACTCTTCGACTATCGAGTGCAGGGGGGATCATGATGTTACTCATGACTGATGGAAAGTACAGTAAGGGGATGGATGAAGTTGAGGATAGAAAACGCTGAATATATGGTACTATATGCTGTGGCACGATCCACAAATATGGGAGGGCGCTGGCTAGTGCTGCAAGGCCACTATGGCACCGAAAAAAAACAAATATAAAAAACAAGCACACGGTGGTTGTGCTCATTGCCAGAACAGTGGAATTCCACAAGGAACTCTGGGTCATCTTGAAAATTTATTTATCCACATTCTAGCCCAGTTACTTGAATGGCAGTTCGTGCCCTCCTATGAATATTGAATATTTGAATGCTCGGGGCGGGGAAGAGTTTCTAAACTGGGACGTAAATGTGTGGAAACGCGTGTACAACAATATAAAATAACGCGTCCACAAACCACAACAGTATGAATTTCACCACAGATCTGTGACTGCTTGAGCAACCACCGCATCAATCAAGGTGACTACACAATCACGAATCATATAACGGAATCGTCTTCGCATAGAACAGAGGAGAAATACAGAGACAACTAAAAATTCGGAGAAAGATCAAACACTTGCAAGTCAAGTCTCGGCTGTTTCTTCTTAAATTTGTTAGCGGAGTCAGGAGTATTTGGCTGGTAGAGTATGAACAATATCCGAATGTGGATGGAGAATAGATGGAGAATATAACTGTTGTTCACGCGTTGCCGAAGATTTATTCTGCAACCTTCTTCCGCTCCCAAGTCACATAGGTGCAGTCTTTCTGCATAGACACTATTTTCTAAGGGTTCGCAAGCTACATTGGAGAAAGTACAAAAGCAATCTCTTGGATCATCTAATACATCTAATACATATCCTAGTTCCACGAGCAACCGAAGCATCATATCGCAAGTGAAAAATTCTAGATAGAAACCTTACCTCTGGGCTCATAGGGCAACAAGAGAGCCAGGTTACCAGCAAAAATAACCAGAGCTCCAGCGATATATACAGGTGCCGCCGTCGCGAGGTTGGCATATAACGCAATAATGGGGGCCTAAGATTCAGGACACAATCAGAACAAGTAGTGCGAGATGGCAAGTGAGCGCACCAAAACACCAAACACCCTCGAGGCTGTGGACGTCAGACCATTCCCTGTACCGCGATCTTTTGCAGGAAAAATCTCGGGAGAAATAGCATACAAGACGCCATACATAATCTAACCACGTTTAATCTAGTCTCCCAGTCCGACACTGATTCACTTACGTTGCTGAAGAACACGTATCCGCAATTCCACCCCAGAAGTTGGTTAGATGTCCGGGCGGTGGTGGTCGCGAACAAAAACGCGCCGGTGAGCCCTTTATTTTGCGGGAGGTCGTTGAGTAAAGAACGCGCCTAGTACTATCTTTTTACTTGCCTGAGGCAATAGCAAGAGTACCCTTGCGCCCAATGTATGGGAGTTCTACTGCCCAACCTGCGAGTAAGGCAGAAGGAACACCTATGACACTCAAAATGACTTGCTGTACAGCAGCTTCAGCTATAGAACATGGAATGAAGTATCATACGTACGTTGCGATAGGTAATGTACAAGGATCCATCCCCGAAGACAGCACCACGGCTGGAAAGTCTACGATGCATGAGACAAAAGACAGTATATACCCAATTTGAGGACTCACAGATATGGCAGGAAATTGTTATACAACGTAGAGGCAAGTCCGATGAGACCTGTGTTTCATTAGTCATTGCACGCACAACGATGACTACACCTTTACCCCACATGGCAATCAATAGACTAGTCGACCAAGCCATTTTGGGAGTAGCAAAGAGAGCTTTGATATGACCGGTGTCGTACTTGGAATTCTTGCTGATTATGTTGCGCCTTTCCCCGGAGGATGAACGTTTGCCTGGCATTGCTCTGTCTGGAGCCTCAAGCTCTTCCAATGTGAGGGAAGATGTCTTTCCATTGAATTTCGCCAATTTGTGGATGACCTCAATGGCATCAGCGTCACGACCGATGCCAGAGAGGAACCGCGGGCTCTCCAACAACGTGAAGATGAAAAACCGAACGGCCCACAGTGAGAGGGTAATTCCGCCAAGGGTGAATAACAGGTAACGCCATCCCATATTGTCGGATCTGGTGCAGTGTGAGGCACTCGCACAAGAATAATTAGCGATCAGAGGCCATGCGATCTTGGAGTCCGATTAGCAATCGCGCGGACGAGAAGACGTGTGAGACGCACGAGACTGGACAGTAATTGTCCGAGACACCACCAAATGGAAAGGATAGTGAGCAAGTACTGGTGGGAACCTGGGACGAAGTCTGGTAGGATTACAATGAGTTATCTGTCACGTCCAGATGCAAACTGCTTATCACCAAGAAAAACGGCAGAATCCACTGGTAAGTTGCCTGTGAGATGGTCATAAAACGTCCTTTTTGAAGAGAAATGAAAAGGGCAGACCTCCCACGCCGACACCGACCATAGCGATCAAGGATGCTAGTGCAACGAAACTAGGAGCTCCACCCGATACTAAGCCAAATATTCCGGCGATAAACAATGTGGCATTGAAAGACCACCTAAGTATCGCATGAAGCGTGAAGAGATCGAAATATGGCGGTATTCTGTACGTACCTGCGTCCCCAGATGTCACACCCAAGACCCCAAAACACGGCACCGACAAGAAGGCCGATATTTGAAGCTAACGACAGAAAAGGGCCGTTGAAGTGGAATTCATTGACGACAGGGGCAAGGATGAGCCCGCTCAAAAGCTAGAGCCAACCTCAGTCTAGTGAAAACATGGCAGAAATGGATAAACACACGGGCCAGACAGAGTCACTTTTTCAGGTTCACATCAGGAATCATGCATGAAGTGGTTACAATATGACTCACGCAAACCAGCCAAAGCCAGTGACCACGAAGAGACACCACTATAATTTTGAGTTCACACGATTGAGATAGACGTTCATTACTATGGAATGCGACAAACCTGATATCTACCCATGCCGATGTCTTGTATTGCATGATTCAAGATGCGAGCTTTCGCCTGATAGACTGGATCACTGTAGCCGTCTTCGTAAAGATCCATTGCAGGACCTGTGATTGGGTTGATATGTGGAAATGTGTCGGGCAATGGGGAAGAAGTAGAATGCGCAGATTTGGGGTGGATTTGAGCATTTGTCATGTTCACAGCTGACATGATGGAAGAATCCAGGGAACGATGGTATGACCTGTCACCTGTGAGTGGTGGGAGTGACAGGTTATATATATCTCGGTCCCGTACTCACGCTTCAAGGGATGGCAATGGACTTGATCCTCGGGCCAGAGTCTCCGAGTTCTCGTGACGGAATTATTATGCGGTGCGAGTGCCTGAGTTAGCTAGTCAGCCAATGAAAATCAACCGTCAGTCCTACCCCGGCTTCTTTAGAGCTAGTTCGGCAACTCGATATTTTCGATATTTTTCAATATTTGCTTTGGCATGTTTGCGAAAATGTTCACCGGCATCGTTCCGAGATGTCGGAGCTCGAACCTTGCTTCTCTCCTACTGTACATATTATCAATGGATGTATACCCTCATCTAACCCTAGAGCGGCGTAAGAGGCTTTTTGCTGGTGCGGTCGCGATCACTGCGATCTGTGCACAGTACACTACTCTTCTCATGGCCCAACCTGAAGTCAATGCTCCCCCTCACTCCAAGGCCCCACCAGCGCAGTGGAATGATGTCGAGACTGTTACCCTTGTAGACTATCTCTATGATCATCGCTCAGAGGCTGAAGGGGCAGGCAACTTCAAGCAGCAGGTTCTTGGCTCTGCTGCAGAGTTCATCAACAATCATGAGGCGCTTCAATCCACTCGCGCAGGTCCACTGAAGACAGCGAAATCAACTCGAAACAAGTGGACATCAGTAAGCCCTATTTGATCTCATCTGATCTAAGCTGACGAGTCTCATCTAGCTTAAAAACATATTTCATGCTATCGAGAAGTACCGCAACCAGACAGGGGTCCACTGGGACAATGAGACTGGAGCTGGGATTGAAGGAACTGCGGCTGCGGCTGTATGGACATCGTATGTCAAGGTATGTCCCCTCTTCGTCATATTGATTTGAGCGCTGACTTTTGTCAGGCAAATAACCTCATGCGTCCTTTCCGCAACAGGGGATGGGAGCATTATGAAAAAATGCAGACCATCATCCCATTGGGCGGCGCTAGAGGGCGGCACGTCTTCCGTCCAGGTGGCGCTGCTCCCTCCACCACCAATGCTGATAACGATCTTGCGGATGCTGCTGGCCCATCAAGCACTGCTGCTGTTCCTGCTGCTCCAAGCGCTGCTGCTGTTCCTGCTGCTCCAAGCGCTGCTGCTGTTCCCGCTTCTGCAGGCCCATTAAGCACTGCCGCCACCCGGGGGACCGAACCATCTGGAAAGCGCACGTATCTTGAATAGAACGGGTCCGACGTGAAGATGATAAGCATCTTGCGGAAATAACTACATACTATTAGATACTGTCACTTGAAATAAAATAAAATAAACTCACCGTGAAATCATTTCGTTCGAGCGTTGAAATCTCTCCGCAACATGCCTGATTGATAGGCCAGTCACAGAGGTGTAAAGAAAAATCGCAAGTTGTTCCTCGAGGGACACAAACTTGGAGTCTGAATGGCCCATGGTGCGAAGCTCGGAGATAAGCTCCACAAATGCATTGGCGCGCATGCCAAGCTCACACCTGATGCGCTCTGGGTGACCAGTGAGCAACTCGATCACCCAGTCTTGCCCAGTTAGCGCTGAAGTGTGATAGGGCTCGGGATCTTTGGGATATATTGATTGTAGGATGCCGTGCGTAGAAGCAACAACGATGCTGATTACGAGTACCATGCATTTGAGGAGTCGTTCCCGGACCTCTGGCCGAGGATTCGTCATGAGCGCTGCTAGGCGTTGGCGCTCCATCGCGAACCCCAGTGGTTGGGGATCCATCAAGGTATATACCCTACCCTCATTATCACTGATCTTGTTGATAAGCTCAAATTCAAGCTCCGAATCGCCTTGGACTTAGGGGGAGCATTGACTTCAGGTTGGGCCATGAGAAGAGTAGTGTACTGTGCACAGATCGCAGTGATCGCGACCGCACCAGCAAAAAGCCTCTTACGCCGCTCTAGGGTTAGATGAGGGTATACATCCATTGATAATATGTACAGTAGGAGAGAAGCAAGGTTCGAGCTCCGACATCTCGGAACGATGCCGGTGAACATTTTCGCAAACATGCCAAAGCAAATATTGAAAAATATCGAAAATATCGAGTTGCCGAACTAGCTCTTAACTACATGCGATGTGCACCCCTTCTTTTCATTGACTTTTCGGCTTAGCAGTACTGGTTGATTTCCATCGCCGTCAGCTGCTGTGTTCGATCGTAGCCTTTAAGCTGACTTCTGAAAGATCCAATTTGGATCGCAGGAGCGACGCAGCCTCTATATAACAACCTGTACGATAGTATAAATATCCGCCTTATACGGGAAACTCACGCTAAACTTTACCGGGTCCCTAGCCCGGTAGTGTCCTTCACGAAAGGCGTGGTTGTTTGGTCTTGAATGATGACGGGTATCTCCGGTCGGAGTTAAAGTTGGCGTCGAGCTTTTTCTTTTCGTCCTCACAAGTTTTTGCAACGATGTCCCGTTTGATTGTGAAAAATCTACCCGCATACCTGACGCCAGATCGCCTCAGAAACCACTTCACACAGCAAGGTGCCCCCTCTGGAACCATTACAGATGTGAAAATTTCACTCAAGCAAGATGGCACATCGCGTCGATTCGGTTTCGTTGGCTTCAAGACAGATCAAGAAGCAAGTGCTGCAAGGGACTGGTTTGACCGCACTTTCATCGACTCGACGCGAATAAATGTCACGGTTGTCACAGTAAGTCTTTTTCTTGCCAGGTGTTGGTATTTTATTTCTAAAAAATTTACTCGCAGGGTGCAAAAGATGCTCCAGCTCCTCGGCCAAATAAAAGAAGGCGCCTGGAAGATACCGATACAGACCCAGGGCCATCATCGCGTCCACATGTTCACAAGGCGGATAAGAATGGTAAGACGAGCGCACCAGCCCCTTCAACATCAGCGCTAGATGAGTTCATGGACGTCATGCAACCCCGCACAAAAAAGGGTCCGTCGTGGGCAAATGAAGCTAAGGAATCTCATCCAGCACTACCGGCCGGCCCTCCCGAAACAACGACGACATCTGATGAACCAGATAATAACGAGGCTGTCTCGGACCTCGAATGGATGCGACGACGTATGAACCTGGAGTCGGATTCACCACCCGATAAAGTCTTTGAGCAGTCAGATGACGAGCACGAGGTTAAACAGAGCCCCATTCCTGAAGAACACCAGGACTCGACAACGAAGACGATTATGCAGACGTCTCGATTATTCCTTCGAAATCTTGCTTTCTCATGCACGGAAGCCGAGATCATGGAGCTATTTCAACCGTTCGGAGAAATTGTACAGGTGAGCATCTTGTAGCCTTGTTGTATATTTTCCACATCCTTCTCTTCTCTTGATGATAAACACTTAGGGACATCTGATCCTCCACGGATATGCTGATCCCCGGGAACCAATAGTAGAAAAATTATCTGACTTCTATTTCCATTTTACAATTTGTGTCGCCGATCACATCGCTGACTCATTCCTATCCTATCAGGTCCATATGCTCATCGACTCCTTGTCTAAAAATCCGAAGGGTTTAGCCTACGTGACCTTCAAGGAGCCAACGTCTGCCCTCTCGGCGTACGAGGCGCTAGACAAGGCGTCCTTCCAAGGTCGCCTTCTCCACATCATTCCTGCTGTTGACCGAAAAGGCAAGTTTGAAGTAGTAGAGGGCGAGGGAAAAAAACAAACGTTAAAAGACGAGAGGAGTTCTCGTCGTAAAGCCACGGCTGGGCGCGATTTCAATTGGAGTATGTTGTACATGAATGTTCGTCAAGCCCTTGTCATGTTATGCACTATATATCGAGATCTCATGCAATGCATGTGCAGAGTGATGCAGTGGCATCATCTATTGCCGATCGGATGGGAATTGCCAAGGCAGATATTTTGAATCCTGAGTCAGATAATGCGGCGGTCAAGCTTGCGCTTGCAGAGACGCACGTTATCCAAGAGACGAAGTCGTACCTGGAGTCCCAGGGGGTCATCTTATCGTCATTTTCTTCCCGAGCGCGATCTGATACTACGATACTCGTGAAGAACATCCCCTATGGTACCACTGCAGAACAGATACGTGAGATGTTCGAGTCGCACGGGGAACTCAGCCGCATCATCGTACCACCGGCAGGTACCATGGCGGTGGTAGAATTCGGACAAGCAGATGAAGCTGCCAAGGCTTTTCGAGCTGTAGCTTACCGACGTCTCGGAAGTAGTGTCGTCTACTTGGAGAAGGGTCCGATGGGCATGTTCCAAGAAACTACGGATGCGCCAGGAAACTCCGGCCGTACGCTAACAACTGCATTCAAGCCGATCACTATCGCCGAGCAGGAAGCTGGCGGCGGTGCTGATGCGGACGAGCCTGCTTTGTCTGCTGGATCGACTTTGTTCGTCAAGAATCTGGCTTTCAGTACCACTCCAGAGCGCTTGATACAAGTCTTCCGAGGTCTTCCTGGATTCTCGTTCGCGCGAGTACAGACCAAGCCTGATCCCAAACGACCTACTGTTCCTGGCACTGAAGCCCCCCGGCTGAGTATGGGGTATGGCTTCGTGGGGTTCAAGACGGCCGATGATGCGAAGAAGGCTATGAAGAGTATGCAAGGCTTTACACTTGACGGACATTCATTGCACGTCAAGTTCGCTGGGCGCGGGACAGAAGACGAGCCTAAGGACAATACAGTCGCCAAGAGCACGACGACGAAGATGATAGTGAAAAACGTTCCATTCGAAGCTACGAAGAAGGATATCAGAGAGCTGTTTGGGTCAGTACAATCTACCGTCTATGTGCCTAATATCTCATTCAACCTGGACCTATACAGCGCCCATGGTCATCTCAAATCTGTACGTCTTCCGAAGAAGTTCGACTCGCGTTCGCGTGGTTTCGCGTTCTTGGAGTTCCTCGCCCGGCATGAAGCGGAGAATGCGTACGCTGCACTACGACACACGCATTTACTTGGGAGACATCTTGTACTTCAGTGGGCGGAAGAGGCTGAACAGGATATAGAGGTGCTACGGAAGAAGGCAGGCGTGGGGTATGGTGATGGCGCTGAACTGCCTGGGCGTAAACGGAAGCTTGAAATTGCAGGCGATGATACTGGTGGCGACGTAGAATGATGACGTATATAGAACAACCTCACTTCATTTACTAGGATATTTTGGTACCACGATTAGACGCGACGCGTCTATTTCCACGCCACCGACATTAGGTCATGGCATCACGCATAACTTGAACTACGATGTTAACTACAACTTCAAACCAATTGATCCCTCTTCAACGATGCACAGTGCTGACGAGGATATGCAGACATCGCCTCCTCCAGCAAAACGACAACGCACGAGCCACTGCAGAAAATCCGAATCATTAATTGAACAGTCGCAGTTTTGGTTTGCCGACGGGGACATTGTTATTGGTGTTGAAGGGCAATCATGGAAGATTCACCGGAGCAAGCTCATGTGTTCTGTAATTTTTGCGGACATGCTCGAACTTCCACAGCCAGCCAACATCGAGAGAATGCACGGATGTCCTCTGGTTAGTTTATCGCATGATTCCGCGAATGACTGGCTAGTCGTCTTGACGTGGATGTACCAACGCGAGTAAGCCGTCTCCTCATCCATCGAACTATCATTGTATACGACCACATCTCTAGGAAGTTCAATAACCAAACCGTTGTCTTTGATACCATAGCCGGGGCCCTACGATTATCCAACAAATATGATATTCCAGACCTCCGTCAATGGAGCATGCGTCAGCTATTTCTGCGCTGGCCCCAAGACCTCACCAAAATGACCTATGCCGCATTCCCTCATGCTGCTGGTGAGCTTCCCTTCTCTCCCGTAGATCGGTCTAAAATGTGTCCTAGAGGCCATATGCCTCGCACGAGAATGTAATGTTCCTGAGATCCTTCCTGCCTCATTTTATGCGCTTTCTATCCTCCGTTGGAGCCATCTATCCGAGGGCGGTCAAAGTCACCTCCAATTGTCCCCATCCGACCTCCGGTGCTTCATAGTCGGACGCGAACACCTTCAAGATCATCTATACGCAATCTTGACTGGTACAGACGAGCGGCCAGGCGGACACACCACAGCTATTTGTGCTGGTTGCGAGAACGCATCTCGGACGTGGCTCAGCTCATCGTTGAAGCCGGATGCTTCCTCTCCGTATGGAGTGTGGCTTCTTCGTAACTTGCACCTTTTTGTTGCGAACGGCTGTCCAGGCTTGAGTTTACATCACAGCCGTTGTGATGTGAACTTTCGTCTGCGAATCAGCGGGTTCGTTCAAGACCTTCACGAGGCGATTCCTAGATACTTTATGCTACGAGCATGAATTCACTACCATAAAACAGGCATGCTCGAAGTTTGTTGCAGGCCTTTCCAGTACACAAACAACCAAATTTCAGAGTAACGTCTTGGCTCCCGCGTTCTTCGCGTTTACGATTTTTATCTCATCTACATTTTTTTTCGTTCTCCATGACTTTTATCATTATACAGTATTTCTTGGCTACATCAGCGTATAATAATCCGTGGGCTATTGGGGGGTATCGGATGAGTTGGATTGTTATGTACAAAAAAATTAAAGTTGTCTTGTCTCATACTAAGTTCAAGGAACCCCAATGTGTGCTAAGACGCGCCTCCGAGTAGATAAAATGAGCTCAATCAGTCGCTTGAAGATATGTAGCTCTCTCGCTGCCCAGATGAACCACAATATAAACATGGTAACAACCACGCATACACTGATGACTGATGCCAACATGGCCGTTGTCGTAGACTTGAACACGTTATACAGCAGGGCGATTGAGAAGTAAATCATCCTAGTAAGGGGAAACAGTATTGTCATTAGCTTTAGTCAGAGAATATCGATCCCACTTACCCCCACATGAGCATCGCGTAAGGGAGACTGTTGATCGTCGCAAGGCCTTTATCCCCAAAAAACGTGTCAGTCATACTGTACAGGAAGTCTCCCTGTGCAGACTGGTTAGCACGAGATAAATACGCGCCAAGGCGACGACTCACTGCTTTGTCCGCTGATTCACAACCATATCTTTGGTTTTGACGGACCAGCAGGACTGAGACGACCAAGGAGCCGGTGATCGAGATGATCGAGAGATATATAGTGATGATCCCGACCGACTCTGATGTGGAAATGTTCACATTCGGCACTGCAAGAAAACTCAAATCTACGGCTAACATGACGGTGGACTGGTGGAAAAAACCCAGGATACAATCATGAGGTGCGATGTTAAGTTGATGATACGCACGTAGATGGTGATTCCGGTCCACTCTGCCATAAGCTTTGCATTGTAATCTTTCCACCGCGGTGAGTTAATGCACCTATCTACCCACACCCTTCGAAGATCATTCAAATGTGCTTGTGGTGCCCAAAAAAGTATGGCGTCAAGGGCCAAAGAAAGACTACTGATCAGTGGATGAAAGCTAGTAATCTCGTCGTACACAGATTTGTCGGCATCGAGACGAGCGCAAGGTAGACCGCAGAAGTTGTAATATTTGGCTTTGCCTTCAAGATAAATGAGCTGCGCGTCGAAATGTCAAGATTGAAAACACACAGAAGTAATGCATAAATCTCGCTATTGTTGAGACAGTAAATCTCAGGGGTATGTTGCACCGTGTATATAACCTCACGTACCAATGACACAGGCGGAATGAGGGAAATCGGTTTCCTGAACATTCTCTGGAAATATGTAATATTTTAGACTTTACAATGTAAACGGTTCCAACAAGACTTGTTGCACCTTGAAGATGGTTTACCAGCTCCAGGATTTTGGAAAGCTCGTCCGCACCAAAGGGCGACAAAGAAGCATCCGAAGTGATGATCTCTGAATTTGAATTCAGAAAGCGGAAAGAGATGATTACAAGAGATCGATTACCTGCACTCGCATGGACAACAACCTCCCTCAGTTCTTTCAGGAGCTTGACTCGATTCAGCTCGTGTTTCGGGTAGCGTTCGCAATGCATCCTACTCGTTTCAGTCAAAGATGGTCGCATTGTATCTGAAAAACACATGGACAATCAAGTTGGAATCGGTCCGAATAGAATAAGCTAGAAGTGGGTGAGACTCACGATTACAAGTGACAAACCAGTATTGAGACTCCAAGGCATATCCTGTTGGCTAGTTCACATCACGAGCGCCATAAGTTTGCATAACGTACGAATGTGACTCGGATCAGATACGCCTTGGAAACCATCAAAGACAGCCTCTGTCGCTGTCGCTTGGTCGTAAACGTGTAGCCAAAAGAGAGTTCGGGTTTCATGATCGACAAAGTAGTACTGACACGAATCTGTCTGATTCGGCACTACTTGCACCACGAGCTCGATATCACCAGCGTCAAAGTTTGGTGATTGTGTGCGTGCCAAGTCGTATAGCTCATCCGCACATCGGTCCATCAAGTGGAACAGATATTCATTAATGTGTCCTTCAGTGAAAGTTCTCTATAGGGATTGTGATCGATGGTCGATGACAGATACGGACTTACTTACTTTGCGGCCATTGTACAGATACAGCGCGCCTTCTGGATGTATACACGGCTGCCATTCACCATTCAACCAAGGACATGATCTGTAGTATCCGTAATCCGCTTTCCTATAAATGCCTGGCTGGTGTACTCACTGGTTAGGGAAGGACCTCATGAATGCTGGAATTCCGATGGAGTCAGATGTATCTCTGGATGGCAACTTCTTAAGGTCATTCACTGTGATTGATTGCATCCACGTACACAGGAGGACGATTCTCGTAACGTGATTTATGATCTACAGCAGATGGCAGAAAATGGAGAGTGATGGGGAGGCTATTGGGAGAGATTGCATTACCGACTGCTGGAGGCAAAGGCGTATGAGTCTGTGGTGAATTAGCAAGCTGTGGAACGCTTGGAACAGGCATGGTGTACGGAGGTGTTGAAGCCACGGAGCTTGCTGCACTCAACGGAGTAGTGTGAAGCGGTAATGGCAAGATGGACTGGGAATATTGTGCAAGGCTAGAAGTCCCAGTCAAGACGGTACGACGCGGGTCTACAGTGGAAAACTTGGAGTTAGTATCATGCGAGATTGGAACATGAACCTTGGCCACAAAGTGTCGAAAGCATGACACGAGAATGAGCAGTCGCCGTGCAGATGAAGTTGCGAGCGTCGCCAACACTTGGACCAGACGTTTCAAGAGCTTTTGAATCAATGTCGTATTCATCATCTGTTGTGTATTGTTCAGCGACTCTCATACACGTTGCCTGAAGAGGATAGAAGATGACTGGAGATGGACGTTATTGGACTTTATCTGAAGCGTGACTCGGACGCGCGCACTGTTCTTTCATATAAATTTATGGACGAGTTTGATGAAAAATACATGTCACCTGTATAGCTAGCTTGAATTTGAAGGCAGGAAACGATTAGCTGGCAAGTTTGGTTGATGAGTCAACTAGATAATTAGGTTCGACAACTACTTTGTTCAAGTAAATGAATAACGTTAGACCGAACTTGACCGAACATTAATTATAGCACTCTGCCGCTTTTCTCTGCCTTGTTCCTCTGACCTCTTGCTGACCTCATGATGCTTTAGGTTCGTCCCACCTCCACCTGGTTAATAATTCTGAGGACTCCGAGTGAGTATGTACGTGGAGCGCTCAGGAACCGGGATCACAGTGAAAATTCGCAAGGATATGCTAGCCAATCCTTCAATACACCTGACTCATTCGCAGTCTCCTCTATTCTGATTATAACTGCTCCTCTAATCAATTGGACAATACCAAGAATTTATAGTAATGCTGCGCCCCAGCATTCTCAATCGACTCAATCTCCTCAGCTGTCAATTCTGGAACATTGGCGGTATCAAGATACTCTCTCATCCTATCCGCCTTGCTCGAAGTGCTGATCGATAATATGTAAGCATCCACAATGATGTAGCATATCCAGAACGGATGGAACTTACGTGACGACCAGGATATCGTTCTGTTGCAACCACTTGATCAGTACCTGACCGACTGACACAGATTGCCCTCGCGTGGACTCAAGGCGTTCCCGTATTTTCTCGATGACGGGATCCAGGGGTCCCCCGGGTACGCGGAAGAGGGGCGACAGGCCACCATAAGAGGACGTGACGATGCCATGCTCTTTATGCAAAGCTATCACAGGCTGTAAAGATTTCCACACATACGGGTGGAGCTCTACCTATCAGGGGAGTTTTTCAAGACTGATACTGACACTGAGGTGATTTAACTCACCTGGTTGACCGAAGGCGGAAACTCAGCGCCCTCCAAGATCTCTTGCAAATGCGCAACATCGAAATTCGACACCCCAATGGACTTTGCCAGTCCTTCCCTCTTACACTTCTCCATCATCTTCCACACCTCCTTCAGTCGGCCTGCATGATGTCCGGGCGCGTGCACAAGGTATAGATCCACGTACTCTAAACCTAATTTCTTCAACGACACCTGCAGTGCGGTTTTGGCAGTCTGGTCAGGCTGCAGTCCATTGAGTTTAGTAGTAATGAAGAGCGCAGATCTCGGGGTTCCGCAGGCCCTGATTGCCATGCCCAAGCTCTCTTCATTATTGTACATCTGGGCACCGTCCAGGTGCGTGAAACCGTTGGCGATGGCGCTTTCTACAGGGTTCCGTACATCTTGATCGCGAAGCGCTGTGCCGGTGCCAAAGGCGATCCAGGGAACTTGACTGCCGTCGTTGAGAGTAAGTGTAGATATCGTCATACTGTCAATGTGGAGTTGATGAAGACATCCAAACTATGGAGCAGTAGTACTTATATCTTTAGCTATCTATTACCGACGTAGCTTGAACAGAGACCAATCAGCAACGGCATCGTAAAAATACTACGCCTGCTGCGAACTGCTGCTGGGACTGCTACGGCAACTGCCGCGACCACTAGCTGCCATTGCCACGGTGAGACTTGAGCTTGAGTGCGCATCACACATCGGGGTGAACGATATTTAAAAGAGGTTTATATGTTGTACAAAATGTGAAGACAATATTTAATATTTAAACTAACATAAAGATGGGTGCACGACTTCAAATTTTGGTGGTGTTTTGTGTGTAATCCAAAATATCAAATATTCACAACCATATTCCCACAGACAATATGTCAACAAACATAAGAAATATAGTCAGATTTTTCATGTCTGCTTCAACTTAAAGTTCAATTTCCATGTAAAACTTTGGAGAAAACTTGAAGTTTTACAGATGACATGACATTAAAACTCGATTTAAATGTCAAGCTTTGGCAAAACTTCAAGTTTTCTCCAAAGTTTTATGTAAGAATCAAACTTTAAATTGAAGCAGACATGGAAAATCTGATTATATTTATTATATTTGTTGACATATTGTCTGTGGGAATATGCTTGTGAATATTTGATATTTTGGATGACACACAAAACACCACCAAAATTTGAAGTCGTGCACCCATCTTTATGTCAGTTTAAATATTAAATATTGTCTTCACATTTTGTACAACATATAAACCTCTTTTAAATATCGTTCACCCCGATGTGTCAACTACACTTGGCACTGCTAGTTACCGGAACCTCCTGCTTGTCCTCCAAAAAAGCCATGAATTCGAATGTGCTCCGATTCATTAAGAAATCTGTCTGATAGGCTTCCTCCCAAGAAAACAGGCGAGCACAACTTCCATCAGGCCAACTATCCCAGAGCTAAGATAAATTAGCATGGGTATCTTAAAGTCACCTGTTTGGTATCTAACTTAGCGTGGGCAGTGATAGATGCTTTGTTTAGTGTTAGCGGGTCCTTTTGGCTCAGACAGGAAAGTGATTCATGCGATCATACAATCTGGATTGGCTGTCACTTGTCTTCTAGTACTAATAGTAATTACCACGATTCAGATGTCGGACAGGGTGAGTTTCAGTCTATTCCGCCTGTGCTCGACGATCATGTCTGTAGCGTTTGAGCGTTGGCTTTTTTATACCTGCAAGTACTTGTCCCCAGTGTTGGACTTCACACAAGTTCGATAGACACGCAGATTCAAACACACAATCGGCATTGCGCCTGACATCTAGAATTGTCTCGTATATTTGCCAGCACTACTTATATTCAATATTCATTGTAGCTGGTTCTGCCTAAAGGCCCGATCCCAGTACATACTAGCAGTTGCCCCGTGCATAATTTTGATGCGAGGAGAGGCTTACGGGCGTCGTTTTCTCAGTGTCATCGGGCTCAACATTGTGACGAGCACAGCAGTTGCCCCGTGTACAATTTTAACCCAAGGAGAGGCTTACGGGCGTCATTTTCTGAGTGTCATCGGGCTCAACACTGTGACGAAGAATCTACGGACGTCGTATGACAATATGATCAGATTTCACGCGAGGAGAGGCTTACCGGCGGCGCCTTGTCAGTGTCATCAGGCTTAACACCGTGACGAGGCAGCTGCGGACGTCGTATATCAATACTATGATGAGATTTGACGCGAGGAGAGGCTTACCGGCCCAGCGCTGACAATGGTCGTCAGGCCAAGGAGCACAATGAAAGCAGTAGAAAGGCGGATAAGCATGATGAGTTTACTTCACTTGTAGAGAACAGGTTGTTGGCGACTTGATTGTTGGTGCTGTTTTTTTTAAACTCGACAGAAGAGGGCGTCCAGTCGTGTTCTGGACATACTGGTAAAATTGAAATCAAACCGTTCATGGTATTCACCTAAAGGAGTCAACTGGCCCGAGATGAAACCGGATGCTATTTAGCCAGCTGCAGGACTGCAAGAGGTAGGTGAATGGTAGAAATTTACGTAGGTTCACATTCTTGGTAGTCCACCTGTGACGGGTTCTTATCCAATCCGGGAGGGACACCGTACCAGGGCGCACCACTAAGAAGACTGGTGATATCTCAGATATTAAGTTAGTTACCGATCCTGGAATTTTGGATAAAGGTGATGCCATGGTCTTGTCATCACAGATAAGACGATGGTGAGTTGGTGGATAAGGATGGAGTGCTTCAAGTTCGAGGCGGGTGCCAGTAATGTGATCAGACGAAGGAGGTATGGTTCCGAGGGTTTACTACTAGCTCGATTTGTGGTGCCTGGCATGGACCTCGGATTTGCAATTTGACAAAGTTTGGACACAGCCACGTTCGCAAGCAACAACTATGGAACTTGGAAACCATCAATCAACCCATCACTTCACCATGAAGCTGACAGAAAAGCTTTTCAGCAGATGGGAAAGTTCCCCGTCACTAGCTGCCGCAGCCACCGCCTAGTATTACACGACATTTCCACTATCGTCAAAGGAGCTGGCCTTTTGTCAGATATTGTAAGCTTCATCTTCGATGGTATTACGCTTAAAACGAGCTCGTTCATCCTCCCAGGTGGTCTCTTCGGATGCTGATCTTCGTTCATCTGCCAACACACCAGTGTTCAATCCAGATGTGTTTGTTGACAAATACATCGCTTCTGGCTACTCTGATACCACACCACGTCGATTGAGAGAAGTCCCCTAGATCGCCGAAGCTCAAACTTTGCCAAGTTCCTCAAGCGTTTTTTGAAAATGTACTACGTCCCCTTGATACCACGCGATCACCGTCTTTCATGAAACAGTGCATTTGACCGATATGTTGTCAGTCTTCTACGTCACGCAATCAACGCACTCTCTTTGGTCGCCTACCTACCTTTTTGCGCTGCCGCCGCTCCAAGCCACTTACACCACCTTCTCATTGGACTCGCAATCTGGTGTCTGACATGCTACGCAGATGACATTGGTTGCGAGAGCCACTAATAGTCGATGTCCCATGCCAGGGTGCCAGCCTGTACTTTTCCGCCTTCTCATTTCCTAACTTCATTTTTACAGAGGGACTACCACGCAAGAAAGAAGATAACTGCCGGCTCCTCATGACCTCCCGATACTTGTGTTATGGCCACCGGACCATCACAGGAGATCATCACTGGCGCAACCACTTACCATGACGAGGGAATCACTACTGAGATGGCGATTGCCACGTTGTCACATCCTGATGTTGACATAACTCAGGCCAGATACTGGACTCGGTTCTTACTCTGGATTGGCTGCGTCTCTTTTCAACACTCAGACGGTCAATAGTAAGTACTAAATATGGCATATTTGGCATATTTTGGACATTCCTATGTGGCATCCTTCGTGGTACATTGACTACAGCTCGGTATATAGTTGGTAGTCAGTTCTCGTGTTGACGACTGTGTGCTGCTGCCGGTGCAGTGAATGTGAATCAAATATGGGACTGAATTGCACAGACCGTGTTTGTTGCCAGTCTCTCTTGAGAAACTCCTTGCAAAAAGTACGACGACAACATCCCAAGACAAGCCGATAGATGTTTGATTAGTGGGTAAGGCGGTGATTGAGGAAGACTGTTCATCGTCTTTGTTTGGCATTGCACAGATGCGAGTACGTAGAGGTAGATCTGGAAGAATTGGAGATTGCAAGGATTGCTAGATTGTGAAGTAGCCAGTAATAGTATGGCGATGAAGGTGAAAAACTCCGGTTGGACGTGAAAACAAAGGCCAGTGGAAGAACACGATATGTCCAGTTGGACTCTCAACGGACATGTGGCCCAAGGGGATAGATGCAGAGACTGCAGAATCGCACGCATTGGATTTGTGGAGAAACACAGGGATGCAGGCTGGTGGTATACCATGGTTGTCATGTCGAGGGCAACGCAGATAAAGGAAGTGGGTATTTGATTCAAAATTATAGCATTGGGCGCTTAATCTGCACAGCCAGTGCTGAAGCTGTAGAGCGAACACGTGGATAAAGCGAGGCAAACGCGCCAGTAGAAGACTTTGATAACGACCTCCCTTCTTACTTGAAGCTCCATCGAGCGAAACACGCCGCAACTTTCGTTCCGGATTCATCTTTCTGTGCAGAAGTCAAGTACATCTAGATTCAGAGTAAGTGATGGATTCATACGGTCAGAGCTGAAATGATGACGTACCTATTGAGTGAATCCTGAAACCAAAATAATGTCGCATCCAGCTCCTGCGAAGCACGAGAGTTCGGGGACAATGTCTCACAGAAAGATCGAAGTAAAGGACAGCATCACGAAAATCCTACACCTGCCCGGGGGACAGCGAATGATCACCCTTTCACGGGATGAGTCATTTCGAATCTGGGACTTGGAGACGGGCACACAGGTCGAGGAATGGGAGGTCAAATTTTCTTCCATAGCATTGTCCCCGGACGGCAAAACACTGGCAAGCGGGAGTTTGGACGGTGCAGTGAGGTTGTGGAACATCGACACGGGCAAGGCTACTAAAACATTGACGGGGCACACATGTACAGTTTTTGCTTGCTGGAGTCCAGATGGAGGGCGAGTACTGGGCAGATCCGCAGATAAGACATTCAGAGTGTGGGATGTCAAGAGCGGAGAGACTATCCTTGGACCAATCATGCAAGGAGGATCTGTGTACACGGTTTGCTACTCACCCAATGGCAAGATGATTGCCACAGCGGGGCTTGGGCTGAAGATCTGGGATGCCAACACAGGCAAATTGCTCAAGACATTCGAGGGTTATTTTGACTGCCTGGCATGGACCTCGAATGGAAAAACACTTACAGCCTGCAGCTTGGCCCTGCCAGTGGTTCCAAGAGGATTCCAGATCATGAAATTCGACACAGCCACTTGGACTGTTCTTGACTTGCCCGAAAACTTGATCCTGTTATCAATCACATATTCCTATCTCCCGATGGCCGCTTCTTTGCAACCACATCATTCCTCAACAGAACAGCGCAACTATGGAATATCGAAACCAATCAACCCATCGGAACACCACTTCACCATGAACACAGGGTGTACTCTGGGACGTTTTCTGCAGATGGAAAGTTCCTCATCACTGGCTGTGACCGCCACATTTACATATGGGATATTTCTGCCATCCTTAAAGAGACCGCTGGCCTTGTATCAGATGTTGTAATCTTACATACATTTCATTCCAAATGACGCTGACAATGGCTTCCTCAGGTCGATGCTACACCGCAACCAGCTCCAAAGATGAATGGCGCTCCTCGAATACCTCCAGGGTTTTTTGACGATGCACTGCGAGAGGCTAATGTACGTGATCTCCATCTATCATTCAATGTATTGACTCATATGTTCTCAGTTGCGCATTCGTCTATCCCAATCCCATGGGCCACCCATTCCTGTACCACGCCAACGCAGCCTCAGTCGCTTCCACTCATTCTGGCATCGCCCAAAGTCACACGGGGAAACTGGGCACCATACTCGACCTTGGTCCCACCCTCTCAGTTGGACCCGGAACCTGGTATCCGGTATACTACATAGACGAGATGGATCGGACATCGAGCTGCGAGAGGTCGAGGTCCCTTGCACAGCGGGAAAGCCTGTGCGTTATTTCTCTTTCACGATTCTCCTTTTTCGCTGACTCGTTTTCGAGCAGAGAAATTATCACGCTAGAAAGAAGCCAACTGCTAGCTTGTCTCGACCTCCAAAAATCCATGCCACGCAAAAGTTTAACGCATCATCATCACAGTTACCACCTCCCACTGCCACTACCTCGACGCTTTCCGCCAGCGCTGGTACCGCTGAGGCATCAGGAACACCTTCGCGTCCTCACATCACCGGTACTGGATGGCGCGTTCGTTTCGTGGGCTGGATTTGCTGCATGCCCATTCAGAACACAGACGGTCACCATTAGCGAAGCGATTTTTGACTTTCGTGTTTCATTCGTATTTTGTTGTTTCAACTATCATTAATTCATCATGAACACCGGCTCTTCTGGCGTCATCGCATAGTATGGGTGGAGGCTAGGAAGATGTGACCAGGATAGCAGGTAATATTATGATTTGGGGATGCAAGGGAGTTGCAGTCTGGGGTTTGCGAAACGAAAAGCACTGATGTTTGCCCGGTATGCTATGCAGTTTCAAAGTGCACTCCACAGCCACAGTATGTCGCAGCTGGGAGATAGTGTGTTTGCATAGAGCTGGCGACGAGCATGGCGGAGCTTTGTACGGAGGCAATATCGGCTGGCCGACAACAATTGAAGTTGGATCATTGTTTCACCTAGTCTGGTGCAGTGATCACCTGAATGAGCTCCTGCAAGAGACGTCCGAGCACGTTCCGTATCTTCTCTCCGTAGATGGCAGGCAAGTGGACACCGAAAACGCCCAATAATTAGTACCTGTAACGTGGTGACACGGCTAAATGTCCATTATATTTCTCTCGTGCGCCTCTCATTCTCGAGCAGAAGGCAACGAGCGCCCATGCATCTATGCCAGTCTCCTTGTGGTTGGAAGAACCGGTATCGAGAGAGTCCGGTCTCTGGACAGTCTATCCTCGCGTATTCCAGATGTTATGTGGGAGCGCGCCAGACTTCGAGGACGGCGGAACATTCGACAAGGTGAGATTTTGATTATGAGCACCCGTACCTTACGCTTGAATAGTGATGAAGCGCTGAAGCACAAGGAAGTTCGAAATAACTTAGAGAGTTCATGCCGTCCGGAGTTGACGATTCATGCGCGTGAGCCGGGAGTGGGAGAAAGAGGAGAAACATAATCCTCGTTCACCTGTGGCTGCCAGTCCTTTGGGCTGCTGAAGAAACCTGCACGAGATTGCACATTGAAATATTGAAACATGGTCGACGTCAAGAACTTGTCGAGAACCAAGTGATTTGCGATGAGCAGCTTCCACATAAGGAAACTGTCGGAAGCCTTTGGACAACAGACCAAAACAACGCGTACGCTTCGCTCCCAGTCGTCTAGCACAACTGATTTACCGCGATGAATTCTGATATCAACACAAACCTTGTACTATGCGTGCAGCTTCATGCCTCTGACAGAATTGTGATAACCAAAGTCGCACGTGATGATATGCCCATCTTAGGCTGAACAAATATGTGATGTAAGTATCTTCAACCCGACATGAAGCTGTTGACATCTAGTCCAGAGAATGCTACCCTCATATCATGATACGGGCTGGGTTCTCTCTGTTGCATTGCCACCTAGCTCCTAATATCTTCACATAAACGCTAATATCAAACTATGGGTTCGATCTGAAAAAAGTATTTCGGTGTCCGTTAAGTGCTTAGATGATATCAAGCCCTCCTATTCTCACCTCAATGGCAAGGACTAGGCCGGGTCACAACGCAATGAACAGCGAAGGTAAGTGTCTTTGCACGTTTACGATTAAACATGCAACTGACATCACATACGTCAGAAGTTTCAGGCCTGGGGTGCTACGCGCCTTCACATCTTATGTTCCTCTACCGCGCAATATTCAGCTGTAATATCTCAGCTGTCCGCTTGTACTGGAGGTCGCTTGCTGCTGTCTCAAGCTGGTACCATTGTCAAAGCTCTCGGTTGTAGTTGAGTGTGCCGTGACCATCCTTTCATGAAAATCTCATTGTTGCGATTTCGAACCTTGATGGAGTTGTACTGTTGCATGCACTAGTAATGTCATCTCCTTTAGTGAGGAAGCGTCAGTACTTACTTTATCGCCCCACACACGTCTAGGTTTGACCAAGGATGAGCGATGTGTGGTGAAAGGTTTGTGTTTTTGTGGATTGATGCACGCATGGTGCTTCAAAGCAGTTGAATAGACGCCACAGACGGGTTTCCTATGGTGGAGTGACCATACGCGCTTGCCTTTTTACGGCATGTTGTCGGGCCATAATGCTCGTCCACAGACGCGCTTTGTATAGCGCTTATCCACATTTTGTGAGGTTTAAAACCTGGCGTTCTCTCCTTCACTTCCGAGTCTCTATCTCTCATCCTCTTTCCTTTGCCACTTCATCTTAGCCATTTGATATTACTTGTCCAAACCATCGATATGTCTAGGTAAGTCTACTCACATGTCGACTCGGTATATCCATATGCTGATGATGCATTTAGTGCCTACAACAGTTTTCAGATGTTTTTGGATAGGTTGGTGTTCACCCTCGAGTCGGATGACGCGGTTCACCTCATGATTTTCTTAGCCAGTCTATCCTTCCGTGTTCTGAACCTAGAATCGAACCCGAAGGCAATGCCAACATGGTCTCGGAAAACGTCCAAGAGTTCGCTCATCCCAACGATGTAGCCGCTATGCAGGCTGAGTATGTGTTTCTGCTTCAAAACATCTACCCGAACTAACGGCCTTTGGCAGATGGGCTCAGACCTGTGCTGAACATGAATACCTAAAGGCGAATCAGTGGTAAGTGTCATCAACCGAGTGCCAACTATTTCTCATTTATTTTTTCTAGGTCTTCAGCGGCTTTGCAGGTCGTCCGAGACAATCAGGCGTCATTTCCGACGTTGAACCAGTTCACCGCTCCGGTGGCTGGTCTCCCCCAGTTCCCCCCAATGGACCAGAACCAATACTATTTTCAGCAACCCACTTTCGTCCCTCAACTATCGCTGGAGGGCCACCCATGGTCCCAGTCTGGCTATAATAACGGTTCGTATGCGAATGGATTTAATTTTACTCAAAATCACCTTCTTACCGTCGTCGATCTAGAGCGTTGGGTAGCGGAAGATCCCCGCACGTATGGCAACGCACACGCTGGTGCCATCATGGACACGATATCGGATACAGAAACCATTTTGCCGTCCGCGTCCGCGTCCGCGTCTGACTCTGACGCGACAATGTATCCGATTGATGACAGCATCTTGGAGCCATCTTCCTCAGCTCCCATTGGGCAGACGTGCGCCAAACGTCCCAAGCGTAAAACTCGTCATACTGTTACATACGAGGAAGACAGTTCGAGTTCGTCTCCTGCACCAACCACGCGCAAGCGCAGATGCTTGGACGACGACGAAGACGAAGTGAGAGAAGGAAAGTTTGGTCTTTACAGACTAGCGGACGCCACTGCCGTAGTCATGGCTGTGCCTGTTCACGACCCGAAGCCGGTAGACATCAGCAGTCGCAGGACCCACGATGCCCAAGGTAATCTTCTTCGAACGAGGAGATTTGGGGCGATGGAACTCGATGATTCCTACTCCAAGCGGTCCGTCAAGATTACGAATGAACTACCTGCAGGGATGACTTGCGTTCGAGCATGCGAATGGACGGACCAGCCCTGCGGGCTATTTGTAGAAATGAACAAAGTCCTCGTCGCAGATCACCTGTTGCATTGGCACGGTGTCGAATCCAAAGGCACGACTCTCTGCAAATTCGAGGGTTGCTCGAAACCAAAGGCAATGCTCAATTTGGGCCGTCACATCGAGGGCATCCACTACACTACGTCCTACGAATGCCCCTATTGCGGCAAGCGGTGGTCCAGGTCCGATTCTTTGGATCGGCATCAAGTGACATGCAGACCGCTCCTTGATAGCAGGGCCCGTGCTAAGAAGGGACGTCGCGAGTTTAGTCTTCAAGACCCGAAGAAACTGGTCTATGGATATATTGTTCCTGCCCGTAATGCGACATAGTCCAGCATACAACTGTGCGTCCTTCTTTGCCTTTATCTATCGCTACTGCTGCTGACTTGCTGTTGTCGTCATCTAGTAATTTCTCCGGTTCTTCACGAACTTTTGCTTTCTCTGTGATCACAACACTCGTTTCTTCCGCTCGTATATGTATATTTGGCCAAATCACTTCATATCATCGACACTCCTTTTGCATCGAATGTTCCCTCTTTAGTGTGTTTCCTCTCCTCGTTATCGCTTGGCGTATGCTCTATATGTTTATTGCATAACTCTTATCGCACGCTGGACGCAGCTATTGTATCTCATCGTGTTGCTTAGTGTATACTCTCAGATATTGACGTTGTATGATGGACTTGCATCGTACTTGTTATTGAACACGAACTTTGGTCGAAATCTACAGCTGAAGCCTCGATAAGTCGATCAGCATTGAGGGCAGTTACGTCTGAGAACCAAGGACTTGAACCTTCAAGTTGTTGATGAGTGATCGATCGCTTTCGATGAGTTTCTGTCTAGCCTCAAGTTGTAAAGGTTGCTTACTGACTATGCTCCATGAAATTGCGATCGCCTGTCAAATCGTGCGTTGTAGTTTCATTAGGAAAGCCAAATCCAGCTTTGACCTAGTGTACATTGGGACGACGATATGCACAAAAAATGGCCACAATGGGGCAGGGGTAGAACACGACTCTGTTAAAAGACTCTAGCTAATGTGGGGTTCTCCATATTGGCGTATGCTCCAGTCATGGACATAATACTACATAAAAGGCAAGGTTCTACTCTTATCGCGAATGTTGACCTGCTGGGGGGGCATGCTACCATCCGATGACATTTCCAGGGCCAAAATCCCTGTGGATGTAGAGATATCGACGCGCATCGAGCGGCTTCGAAGTTCCATCGTGTGATGTCGAACAGTACTTCGACTCTGATAAAAAGAAATGATCAGCCAGTGTCAAGTCTGCGCAGACCTCACAGACTCAGATATCCATAGGAGGTTCCGTCGAGTGTCAAAGGTGGTTTCCCTACTTTCGTCGGCATATACCGCCATATTCCATCACCTCTTTCATGTTGCACGTTGTCTCTCTTGAGGTATTCTGTACAAAACGCACAATGAAAACATCCCAGCAGACAAGGCAATAGATGCCTGACTAGTGGATATGGTCTTCGCGATGATGGAGGAAGACTATTCATTGTGTTTGTTTGCTACTGCACAGATCCGAGTACGTAGAGGTAGATCTGGAAGAGTAGGAAATTGCGACCAGGATGGCCAGATTGCGGATTAGCCGGTAGTCACTAGTATGGCAACGAAGGTGAAAACTCAGGTTGGACATGAGAACAAAGGTCAGTGAGAAAAACACAATGTGTTCTCAACGGAAATGTGGCGCAAGAATAGGTGCGGAGACTGCAGAACCATGCGCATTGGATCTGTGGAGAAACACAAGGATGCGACAGTATGGTCGCGATGTCGAGGGCAATGCAGATGAAGGAAGTGGGTATTTGATCCGAAATTATAGCGTTGGGCGCTTAATCTGCACAGCCAGCGTTGATGCTGTAGCGCGAGGATAAAACGAGGCAAACGCGCCAGTAGAAAACGACCTCCCATCGAGCGAAACACTCACACCACCGCAACTTTCGTTCCGTATTCATCTTTCTGTGCATAGTAAGTCAAGTACATCTGGATTCAGAGTAAGTGATTGATTGGTATGGTATTTGATGGTAACAGCTGAAATTATGACGCATCCATCAAGTGAATCCCGAGACCAAAATCATGTCACATCCAGCTCCTGCAAAGCACGAGAATTCGGGGACAATGCTTTACCGAAAGATCAAAGTAGAGCACAATGGTGACATCGTCGACGACGTTCAGTACTTGCCCGGTGGACAGCGGATCATCACCCGTTCATTGGGTGGGTCACTTCGAGTCTGGGACTTGGAGACGGGCATACAGGTCAAGGAATGGGAGGACAAATTTCATTCCATAGCATTATCGCCGGACGGCAAGACATTAGCAAGCACGAGTTGGGATGGCGCAGTGACGTTGTGGAGCATCGACACGAGCAACATTACCAGAACATTGACGGAGCTGGAGCCGTACACAGAGATAATTTGTGTGTGCTGGAGTCCAGATGGAGGGCAAGTGCGGGGCCAATCCGAGAATGGGACATTCAGAATGTGGGATGCAAGGAGTGGAGAAACTATCGTTGGGCCAATCGAGACAGGAGGATTCCTGCGCACGGTTTGCTACTCGCCAGATGGAAAGATGATTGCCACAGCGGGGGATTGGCTGAAGATCTGGGATGGCAACACAGGCAAATTGCTCAAAACATTGATATTCGAGGGTGCCTGGCATGGTCCTCGAATGGAAAAACACTTACCGCTTGGACTCTGGTTGTAACAGGATTCCAGATTATGAAATTCAACACAGTCACTTGGACTGTTCTTGACGTGCGCGAAACCGTGGTCGATTCCTTCATCCGTCGTATTTTCATATCTCCCGATGGGCGTTTCTTTGCAACCACATCATACGCCACCAGGAAAGTGCAACTATGGAATGTCGAAACCAATCAACCCATCGGAACACCACTTCACCATGAGCACAGGGTGTATTCTGGGTCATTTTCTGCAGATGGAAAGTTCCTCTTCACTAGCTGCTAGGACGGTCAGATATATCTCTGGGATCTTTCTGCTATTGTCAAAGAAGCTGGCCTTGCAGATACTGTAATCTTACATACATTTCATTCTAAATGACGCTGACAACGGCTTCCTCAGGTCGATGCCACACCGCGACCAGCTCCAAAGATGAAAGGTGCTCCTCGAATACCTCCAGGGTTTTTTGACGATGCACTGCGAGAGGCTAATGTACGTGATCTCCATCTATCATCCAATGTTTTGACTCATATGTTCTCAGTTGCGCATTCGTCTATCCCAATCCCATGGGCCACATGATAGCCCCATTCCTGTACAATGCCAACACACCCTCAGTCGCTTTCATTCATTCTGGCGTCGCTCAAAGTCACACGGAAAACCTGGGTGTCATACTCGACCTCAGCCCCACCCTCTCAGCTGGACTCGGAACCTGGTATCCTGTATACCACGCAGACGAGATGGATCAGACATAGAGCTGCGAGAGGTCGAGGTCCCTTGCACAGCGGGAAAGCCTGTGCGTTTTTTTCTGTTCTATGATTTTCCTTTATCACTGACTCGTTTTCACGCAGAGAAATTATCACGCTAGAAAGAAGCCGACTGCCAGCTCGTCTCGACCTCCTAGAATCCATACCACGCAAAAACCTAACGCATCATCATCACAGCTACCTCCAACTACCACTGCCTCGACGGTTTCTGCCGTCGCTGGCACTGCTGGGGCATCGGGAAC
This sequence comes from Suillus fuscotomentosus, assembly GCF_016647785.1. Lineage (NCBI taxonomy): Eukaryota > Fungi > Basidiomycota > Agaricomycetes > Boletales > Suillaceae > Suillus > Suillus fuscotomentosus. The sequence continues at coordinate 85,370 of NW_024539599.1, forward strand.
ACCCTCGCATACTTATATTACCGGTGCTGGATGGCGCGCTCGTTTCGTGGGGTGGATATGTTGCATGCCTATCCAGAATGCAGACTATCAGTGAAGTGACTTGTGTCTCATGCGTATTTTGCTGTCTCATCTATAGCTCATCCATCATGACCATTGACTCTTCTGTCGGCATTGCATAGTATGGATGGAGGCCAGCAAGGTGTGACCAGGATAGCAGGCAGTGTGATTTAGCTATGGGGCGACGAAGAACTTGTGCATGTCGATGGCAGGTGGACTTCCCGAATCCCAGCTTCTGCGGCTTATATGACTGTTTGGTATCGAAAGTTTGCAAGAATTTTACCAATTGTCTCGAATATCTCAACTGAGAGATTACACCGTTGCATAGATTGCGTTGTGCCGAGATTAGGAAATGTGCGCTCTCCTTTGCCTGCATACCCTACAATTGAGAGAATCGTCACAGCAAAGGCTTTGAGTGAGTAACTTTCGGAATTGATTAGAAGGTTTTCCCATCAAGAAAGGCCATCCGCTTGGCGACTAGCAGATAGAGCTACTGACTAATTGTAAGCCTGCAGGTCATCAGGCTTGATAAAATGGTTCGGTAGGTTGTTGTCACAACCCTGGATTTGAGCACCTGATGAGTTATCAGTGTCTCCGCAATGTTTGCATATCCAGTAGTAGTGATGATGTTGAGCTGTTCGTGACTTGTTCCGGGCACTCGAGATTGTCATTGATCAGTGATGTCCTCCACCGTGCACCATTTCGCTCTAGGGACATTGGTTTTTAGGTTCTATTGAATTCAAAATATGTTATTTACAACTTCGCAAGTCTGGAGTCATCCCAAGTTGTGCCACCCCGCTGGGCATGTAGAACATGGCCAGACGGTCCGCCCTTGGCTTGAACCATCAAACGAGATGCGGCCGACTTGTTTGAAAATCTCGGGTACTTTGATATCAGCATTATATACGGGCCAGACAGCGAAACTATACGGGACCTCGAAACCAGTCGATCCATCAAAACATGGCTTCACCATAAAGACTACGTGAACCATCCGGCCTTTTCTGCAGATTGGAAATTCTTCGTCACCAGCTGCTCCGACTATCACATATCTACTTTTGAGAATTCTGCTGAAAGGCAAAGAGCGTTTGTGCACCGGCAATGCAACTTCGAGTATCAAAGACACGAGCGCAGACAACGTACTGAGCAGGGTGAATGGTCTGATCTACGAAAATTGTATCGTCACTATGGTCAGATTGCAATTTAGTTAGTAGGTAGACGAGGATGATAGAAGGATAATAGAAAGATCACGCAAGGCGCTGAGCACACGCAGGTTTGCAGGGCAGCAGGACCGTGATGCCGGGGCATATTGTGATTGGGCGCTTAAATTGCACAGCCTGCGTTGAAGATGTGGAGCAAACACGAGGATGTAGTGAGGAAAACGCACCTGCAGAAGACTTCAACGATCGCCCTCTTGACCTGAATATCCATTGAATAAAACGCCTGCTCCGTAGCAACTTTCGTTTCCGCATTCATCTTTCTGTGTACAAGTCAAGTACATCTGCATTCTCAGTAAGTGATTAGTAGATTCGTACGGTGATTGAAGGCAAGAGCTGAAATTATTATGCACGCATCAAGTGAATCCCGAAATCCAATTAATGACGGGGCATCCAGCCTCTACGAAGCACGAGAATTTAGAGATAACGCCTTGCCGAAAGATCGATGTAAAGAACGACATCCGCTACATCATACACCTACCCGATAGACAGCGGAGTATCACTTATTCATTGGATGGGTCATTTCGAGCCTGGGATTTGGAGAGTGGCACACAATTTGGGGAGGAATGGGAGGACAAACGAAAAGGAGTGCACGCCATAGCATTGTCGCCGGACGGCAAGACAGTAGCAACTGGGAGTGTCGATGGCACAGTGAGATTGCGGAACGTCGACACGGGCAAGGTCATCAAAAAATTGATGGGGCATACAAAAAGAGTGTGTTCTGTGTGCTGGAGTTCAGGCGGAGGACGAGTGGTGAGCGGGTCCCATGATGAGACATTCAGAGTATGGGACGTTGAGAGTGGAAAAACTATCCTCGGACCAATCAAGGCAATGGAAGGCATGAATGCGGTTTGCTACTCACCTGAGGCCAATATGATTGCCACAGGTGGGTACACAGTACTGAAAATCTGGGATGCCAACACTGGCGAATTGCTCAAAATACTCGACGCTGGATCCGGAATGATCTGGTGGCTGGCATGGACCTCGGATGGAAAAACGCTTATCACCGGGGGGGTATTTGCCATGAGATTCAACACAGCGACATGGACGGTTCGTCCAGTTAATGTGCGCGGCAAAACCTTCATCAATACCATTTCACTATTTCCCAATGAGCACGGCGGCCACATCCTTGCATGCGCAAGCGGAGCACCCTTGGACAAAACAGCGCAACTGTTGAACCTCAAAACCGATCAACCCATCGGAACACTACTTCACCATGAGGACTGTGTGAACTCTGCGACTTTTTCTTCAGATGGAAAGTTGCTCATCACTAGCTGCTCCGACGGTCACATATACACATGGGACCTCACCGCTATCGTCAACAAAATTGTAAGCTTATATACATTTCATTTTCGATAACACTGATAATGGATCTGCTCCCAGGCTGATGCTACACTACAACCAGCTCCAAAGGTGAACGGTGCTGCTCGAATACCCCCAGGTTTTTTTGATGATACACTGCGAGAGGCTAATGTACGTGATCTCGATCCGTGATTCAATTCTTTGACAAATACGTTGGCAGTTGCGCACTGGTCTATCCCAATCCCATGGGCCTACTCTAGCACCGAGTCAAAGCACCCTCAGTCGCTTATCCACCTTTTGGCGTCTCTTCAAGCCACACGGGGCAACTGAATCAGACATCCAGCCCCGCTCCCGATCTCTCAGCTGGAATCGAAACCGAGTATCTGGTATACTACGTAGACGAGATGGATCGGACGTTCAGTTGCGAGAGGTCGACGTCCCTTACACAGCGGGCAAACCTGTGGGTTTTTCTCTTTCACAGTTCTTCTTTGTTGTTGAGTCCTCTTTGCGCAGAGGAACTATCACGCAAGAAAGAAGAAGTCAGCTCCAAGCTCATCTCGACCTTCCAATGCTTGTACTGCGCAAAATCTTAGCGGACCAGCACAAAGTGCATCACCATCATCACAGCTACCACCTTCAACTACTACCTCGGCACTTTCTGCCGTCCCTGGTACTACTGGGGCAGGGGAAACAATTTCACATCCGCATATCACTAGTGCTGGATGGCGCGTTCGCTTCGTGGGCTGGGTTTGCTGCATACCTATTCAGAACGCAGACAGTCACCCTTAGAGGCGCAGTCACCACGGTACTTGCTCCTGGAATGACATCGCGACGTGATATCACTCACACAGGCCGTAACTCATTTTTTGCCCTGCGCCGGCTCTGCATCTCTTGAGTACACACAACGAACCTCAGGGAAGATCTTCGTAGTTCTTATTGTCCATTGGCATTGTCTATCCTCTGCTCTAGTTTCCCATGGCCATCATACTGTATTTCCTACGTCTTTCGCTGCTGTTTTCTTTTTTAACAGAGTCTTGATTGCCGTCCTACGTAGACCCTACATCAGGGAAAACCTCCCGCGAAAATTTCATTAGATATTCTGATTTTCTGAAAATATGTTAAAATACTCCCAAGTCCCTCTGTGGATGGGTGAAAGACGACTTCTAGTACCGACCTGATAGCAGACTCGGATTGGGACGGAATATCAACATAGGTGAGCTGTTCAACACGGCCGATCTAGACCATCGCTTGTGACGTTAGATGGGCCTACAAACAAGTCCAATGTGAAAATGTTTTCCGTCTGGTCCAGATCCATCCAGATTGCCCCTCTTTTCAGTCGATTTGATATGACGACGCCCTTCCATTCTGGAGTCTATACTCCACTCAAAGCGTTTGTCTCTTCCCTATCAACCACGATCTCCAGCATCGTTGGGACTAGACATGACATCTGTGCTTGATACTACTGCCATTGGAAAGGTTCCACGTCGCCGCAGACATGTCAGGACGCTTACCGGTATGCCCAATTCGTCAGATGTTTCCTCGATGAGATACGTGATACATCTCAAACAGGATATCTACCAGAAAAAGATTCAGAAGGCAAGGAAAAGTGGCCCAGAGGCGAAGAGAAAGTCTGGAAGGATGGATTGAGAGGCCTCGACACAGGTAGCTAATCAGAATAACCAATTCGTGTATAGCTCAATCACCTCTACAGGCGTACCATCCATCACCAAGTCGATCGTCAACCATGTCCAAACGTCTCTGGCTCGCCAACCACACGAGATCGACAATTTTGGAGCTTACCAGGCTGCAGCTCTCTCCGTCCGCGATAATCTGATCGTATGTCCCCTTATCTCATATCGTTTTACCCATCTAACTCATCGTCGATGCACAGATCAACTGGAATGACACACAACTGCATTATTCTCGCACCGCAGGGAAGCGGGCATATTACTTATCTCTCGAATTTCTCATGGGTCGTGCGCTCGACAATGCCCTCCTCAATTTAGGCCTCAAGCAGCAATACACGCAGGGGGTCGACAAGCTTGGCTTCAACATGGAAGATCTCCTAGCCCAGGAGCGTGACGCCGGCCTTGGTAACGGTGGCCTCGGACGTCTTGCAGCATGCTACCTTGACTCTTCCGCATCCCAGGAGCTTCCTGTGTGGGGTTACGGCCTGCGCTACAGGTATGGCATCTTCCAGCAGCTCATCTCTCCCGACGGACAGCAGCTGGAAGCGCCGGATCCCTGGCTGGAAAACTCTAACCCATGGGAGCTCCCTCGCATTGATGTTAGCTACGAGGTGCGGTTCCACGGCTTTGCAGAGCGCTTGCCCGATGGAAGCGGCCGCGCCATTTGGGAAGGTGGCCAGGAGGTTCTTGCTGTCGCTTATGATGTGCCCATTCCTGGCTGTAACACGCGCAACACGAATAATCTCCGTTTATGGGAGAGTAAACCCAAGAGAGGCTTTGATCTAAACAGTTTTAATGGTGCGCTTACGGCCAAATCGTCACGCCTTTTACTCGACTGATGACTTCTGATTGTAGCGGGGGATTACGAACGTGCCGTCGAGTCTTCAAATAGCGCAGCAGCAATCACATCCGTCTTGTACCCCAACGACCATACTACTTGTAAGTATTCCCAACAATTTGAAAAATAGATTGTGCTTAAGAGGCCCATTTCAAGTTGGAAAGGAACTTCGCTTGAAGCAGCAGTACTTCTGGACTGCAGCCAGTCTCGCGGACATCATTCGACGGTTCAAGAACATCGGAAAGCCCATCACAGAGTTCCCTCAATGTACGCGAACCTAATTGGTTCTCAATTTCAAATGCTCACATTTCTTCTAGATGTCTCGATCCAGCTGAACGATGTAAGGCCGATATATGCGTGTGCACGTACCAGGGGCTAACTTTACTTTACTGAAGACACACCCAACACTCGCCGTTCCGGAGCTCATGCGAGTCCTCGTTGATGAAGAAGAAGTTCCATGGGATGCTGCTTGGGACATCGTCACAGAGACTTTCTTCTTCACCAATCATACTGTCCTCCCAGTAAGTCAAGACAATGCCGTGCTCGTGATATGGATGTTGACGCAAGACATTGATGATAGGAAGCGCTTGAGACGTGGCCCGTACCCCTTATGCAGCATCTCTTGCCTAGGTGAGCATCATGCATTGCAACGATACATTGGCGTTAAAGCACTCTTTTGTAGGCACATGCAGATCATATTTGATATCGTGAGTCTTGTATTATATCACTAAACCTCTACTGAATCATGTTAAATTTCAGAATTTGTAAGTAGTGGAAAATGTTGTCTGGTACGCTGACCTAAACATCGAACCGCAGGTCGTTCTTGCAGTGTAAGAAAGACAGACTTGATTCCAATCGAGCGTTCGACTGATCTTTCCAACAGCTGTAGAACGGAAGTTCCCTGGAGACAAGGAACGGCTTGCACGGATGTCATTAATTGAAGGTATTGTGATGCCATAACCAATGAATCACGACTAAAAGGTTTTCCCAGAGGGCATTCCTCAGAACGTTCGCATGGCTCACCTGGCATGCATCGGTGAGCATCGCAGGACTCATTTCGTATTCCCACTAATGTGCGTGTGTGCAGGCAGTCGCAAAGTCAACGGCGTGGCCGAGGTAAGTCTTCGCTGGGTATTTGCAATCTGTCTGAATCAGTAGTACCATCGCTCCTCCAGCTGCACAGCGAACTGGTTCAGACGACTATTTTGAAGGATTTCGTAGATTTCTATGGAGTTAGCAAGTAGGTTCGATTTCAAAGCTGAATTAGCGCATACTGACTGAGGTTTTTCGCGCAAGGTTTGGAAACGTGACCAACGGCAGTGAGTATCATATCTTCGATACATTTCTGCTTCTCATCGTCTTGCCAAGTCACTCCTCGTCGGTGGTTGGACCAGGTATGTGGCTATTTCGAAATAGGTGTGATATCGAGGCTAAGTCAAACATACCAGTGCAACCCTGGACTCAGCAGGCTCATCACCCTGACTCTGGACATAGAGAAGAGCATATGGCTCAAGGACCTTACCAAACTTGAGGGTCTTCTCGATTATGTCGAGGACGAAGACTTCAGAGAAGACTGGGCAGCTGTAAAGCAAGCTAACAAGGAGAGGCTTGCTCATCACATGCAGGTTACTTTAGGTCTTAACGTCAATACTAAAGCCTTGTTCGATGTCCAGATCAAGGTCAGTCAAACATATATATTGCGGAACTTGAGGGCTGATCAGTGTTCCAGCGATTGCACGAGTATAAGGTACGTAGACATCAACGCATGTCCTCTCGAAATCCGACCTATCAGTCTTGTTAGCGCCAAACTCTCAATATTCTTGGCGTCATTCATGTGAGCATGATCAATAGCACAATCATTGAATTTTGCGCTCAGCCTTTTTTAGCGCTACCTCAAGCTGAAATCTATGACTCCCAAGGAGAGGAAGACGGTGACCCCGCGGAATGTCTTCTTCGCAGGCAAAGCCGCCCCAGGGTGTAAGTGTTTGTGCGCGTCAACAATCCTGTCGAGCTGATCGGCGTTTAGATTATATCGCCAAGCTGGTTCGTTCGACGAGCGAGACGCACAATCTTGTGATACTGACGAGCTTCTAGACCATCCGCTTGATCGTCAACGTCGCTCGCGTGGTCAATTCTGATCCTGACACGAAGGACTACTTGAACGTCTTCTTCTTACCAGACTACTCAGTCACCTTAGCAGAAGTCCTTATCCCAGCTTCGGACATCAGTCAGCACATCTCCACCGCAGGTACAGAAGCTTCGGGCACGTCCAACATGAAGTTCTGCTTGAATGGTGGACTTTTACTGGGCACTGTTGGTATGTACTATACCATTATTTAGTGCCATAAAGATCTAACTGTTCGGATAGATGGTGCGAACATCGAGATCGCGGAGGAAGTCGGCCCTAGCAATGTCTGTACGTAGTTTCGCATTTATTGCCTGTGTCACAGACTTACTGTTCTCTCGTAGTCTTCTTCGGTCATTTGACGCCCGCAGTGGAAGACCTTCGTTATCAACACGTATACCACCCCGTTCCTGTCGAGCAGAAGTCCCCTGCTCTTGCACAAGTCCTCGACGCGGTCTCCTCTGGGTTGTTCGGCGACAGGGGCGTGTACGAACCGTAAGTGATTTCCAGCAAGTGTATATGAAGTTACTCATTTCTTTGAACAGTCTGCTCAACACGATTCGTCAGGGAGATTACTACCTCATCACTGAAGATTTTGACTCTTGTGAGCAACTTGCTGGGCGGGCGATAGCGCCCCTGATGAACTCTTTTCAGACATCGAGGCTCTTCGTATGGTAGATGAGGCCTATAATGATCGAACGGAGTGGATTAAGAAGAGTATCAGGACCACTGCAAAGGTATGGACTATCAATTTCAATAGCAAACGTAACAAGGATGAACATCGAATAATCCAATTTGGAACAGATGGGCAAGTTCAGCTCTGATCGTGCGATCCAAGATTACGCACAGGAGTACTGGAACATTGAAAGCACCAAGGTCAAGTAAGTATCCGAGGAAAGGGCATATGGGATATAAAGGAAGAATGGTGGGGCCGCGTCCGGGCGAATAACGGTCCAAATGATGGTTGTATGAATAAAGTGAGGCAACGCGGTATCTGGAATCCTGCATGTGACAGTAAATGTAGATTAGTTCGGGTGCAGTAAATGGTAAAGGACAGTAGGAGGGTTTCACAACCAATGATCAAACATGAAATAAACCAAAAAGAAATCAACAAGGTAACCGCGATGGATCCTTCAACAATGTCCTCAATTTAATAGATGCTCCACCGAGACGTCCACATTGTCCTACGCGTCGACAGATGATGGCGGTTCCGTGGATGCTGCACCATTGGTGTGTTCAACGGGCTTTGACTCAGCAGTGGGTGGTGCGGGCTCAACTGCCTGAATGGGTTCAACAGGGGGTTCTTCTGGAAGGTCGGCCTGAGCAGTTTCAGCAAGTGAAGCGTTTTCAGGAGTTCCAAAAATGGGCGTCTCGCCATCATGTGTGGGCTCAGACTGCGACACAGATTCCTCGACAAGCGTACCCTCTGACTCTGGAACAGATTCATCGGGTATGGCTGCGAGCACGACGATGGCTTCTTGGACCAGAGCTTGTTCGTGTAGCTCCTGCTGAGGCTGCTCTGCGAGTGCATCCACAGCCGGTGACTGGACAATTTCATCAGGGACAGGCGATTGAACAGCCTCTGCGGCGACTGCATCAACTGTGGCAGTCCCAGTGATGCCAAGTCCCTTGCTTATATTCGTCCCAGCTGTCGGCGTCTCCGATCTTTCCTCCTCAGGTAAGATCTCACCAAGCTCCCCGACCTTGGGCGACTTTCCTATTGCACTCTTCTTGCCTTGTCAAACCCGTCTTACTGATCCCACCTAAAAAGCTGAACCGCTTCCTCGTAGCAGCGAACGTGCCAGAAATTTCCGAACGGAGCGAAGGGCGGGGCGACGTGCGACCACGGCGCTCGGGAGATGTCGGGCGGGGCTGCGGGGGCTGCTGGCGTACATACGTCTGCTCGACGATGAGCCAGTTGACAGCTTCTTTCGCGGGCAGCGGCTTCAGCCCACAGATGACAAACGAGGGCCAATTCGCTGTGATGGGGTCTGCAATGGCGTCGGACCAGAAATCGATGAAGGCCTCGTCAACCTGCGTCATGTGGACACTCGCGAGCTTGGTGCTGAGGACTGCAGGCTCTTTGGCCTCGTATTGGGAGTCAGCAGAGCGCTGTCCCGAGCGTGACATCCCCCATTTCTTTGCCGACTTGGGGGACGCGAGCGGCTCTGTAGTCTCAAGATCCTTGTCTGTATCAAGGAGTGTTGCAGCGAGCGGCGTGACTGCATTTGTTTCACCGAAACCGCTAGTGGAGAACTGTGCCCAGTCGTTGATGATTGGCGAGGAAGCAGACGAGACAGGGGACGTTGAGCTGTTCCCGTTTCCGTTTCCAGAAGCAGGTTTGTCCTTACTACGATCGAGAATCTTGCTGAAGGGCGAAGAGCGTCTAGGCACGGGCGATGCGACTTCGATTGTCGGGGACATGATTGGAGAAGAGGCGTTACGAGATGTGGACGCGAGGAGGTGGATCGTCTCATCCACGAATACCCGACCGAACTGTGGGCCATCTTTAGCACCAGTCACCGAGGACGTAGAGGCAACTTCGTTGGCGGCAGTCTTAAGCGAGTTCCATAACTCAACGTGCTCAGATGTTTCACCTTCGGAAGATAGGTTGAATGCATCCAAGAGCAGGCGAACGGGCGATGGTTTGGGCTGTGGCGCAGACTCTGACAGAAGGACCTCTATGCGCACGAAGAGGACACTGCAGCTCCGCGTAGAGAAGCGAGGATGAGGGAGAAGATCCTCTTCAACGCCGCACACGCCCCTCGAATATGGATAGTGCTTGACAAGTTCCTGAAGTCGGGTGGGCAGTCGAGATTTGAAACTCTCCTCCCTGTGCTATGGTCAGACACACCCTCAGGTTCATGCGGTATACATACCTAATTCGTGCAAGGAATAGATGTTCCAAAATCCGACCGGCACGTTCCCATCGAGCATAAAAGGTGGTCCAGTTGTCGGTTTGCTCAGTCCTCGTCGCGGTGAGCAACCATAAGCCCAAAAACTTGGAAAGTTTGCTACCAGATATGCTGTTCGCTTCAGCATGCGAAGCTAATGCGGATATGATGTCAATGGTCGCAAGAAGCAATTCGATGTGCACCGGAGGGAGCTTGGGGAGAAGCAACTCCGTAAAACTCTTGGGTGGGTACGACGCCCCTTTTTCAGCGTCGAAAAAGGACTTGTACCACGCCCACTCGGGTGCAGAGACGTCCTTGCCGAAAGTGTTGTTTTCAAGCACAAGATGACGAAGGCCCCAACGGAGAACAGCTGCAACGTCGTGGGGAGAGCGGGTGTACTCGAGCTCAGCTTCAAAGGCGGAAGTTGCCGCGGCAGGCGTTGGAGACATGATGGTTATGCGGCTTTTGGGAGCCAATGAATGAATGAAGAGCGAAATCAGCTTTCGTTGAATATCGGGTGATGCGGAGTGCCAGTGAGGGTGCATAATTCCAAGTGTTTCCAAGCCTAAGACGATTATATGGTTGTATAATGATGAATTGGCAATAACTTACCCCGCTCAGTGATACTCTGCGCACAGGCTCGAACGAGTATAAGAGCTTCCAAAGGAGACAGGAGTTTTGCACCAATGACGGACTCATCGAAAATCCTTTGAGACTCGAGATCAACTTCGAAAACGCCAAGTTGGAGAGACTCTGCATCGTCTTTCAGACTGGGAAGGCGGAGCGACAATTGGGGAAGATTCTCCGCGCGTTTGTAGGAAGAGTTAGGGGGAGTATACCGAGATTTAGGCCGAAACAACGAGAAACCAGCATGATCTTTAGCGGTCTGAGCCTTTGACAAGGTGGTAAGGGTGGGAGCGGTGAAGTTCAAAGGAGAAACAGCCTCGTATTTTCCGTCCAGTAGAGTTCTATTGTCGTTAGAGTCCTGAAAATGACTTGCTTGAATCCTGTCGTTGCTTGTCCTTCGGCCAAAGACCTTGTTCAAGAACGAGGGCATGGTTGATGGAACGCTTGATTCTCAACGAAGGAACCGAATGAGCTGGATGGTTATGGCCATAATGATTAGGAACTTCAAGTGTTGTGGTGGATGAAAGAATGAAAACTCACAAAATTCGCGTTTCTGAGTGACACGGGAGCGATGTACGCTTGTGATACTGGACAGCGCGTATAGTAGCTCCTCGGTGATCTCTGCGCTAAAACGCAAACTGTGCCATTCAAACCGCGAAACCACGTGCGCGTGAACCGAACAACCGCTTAACGGGGCCGAGCCGAGTGTGTTATCGGGACCCCGCGTTATTTCCGAGTCGGCTCCGCCATCTTGACGTTGATACTTAACTCGAGGAGAAAATCATGACCCATCGCACATATCCAATTGCAAGTCGACAGGTATGTTTTTTTTGCTTAAAGATGCGATTGAGTACAAGTCTGAACCAAGCAGTACTGTGCACCAAGTGATGGCGTTATCACCGACAGTCCTGGCTAGAAGAAATGACCTTCTAAATATTGACAGCTACCACGTACAAACCACGTAGCGTCCTAGAGGATGACTACACATCCCACAGTCAACGTTGACTTCTACCTTCTGCGGAGATTCATCTACCATGGAGCGCTTGTTAGTAACCGGGCGACTCATCGCTGCTGGAAGAGCCATGGTGACTCAGTCTGGTATTTCGGTCAGCACCCCAAAGACTCGAGGCCGTGAACCTGCTACGTTTTTGAATTATCGGCGATTTCGAAAGGTGATTTCTCGTTTTGCCAATGATTATGCAGGATACCATTACGGGCAATTATCAAGTCAGCTCGGTGCACGGTCCAGTGGAACAGGCAGCTATCCTAATATGTTGGAAACCTCGGCAAATTGACATTGGGAAATGGAAGAGAATCCCTGTCGTCGCGCTCCTGAATGTCACCTGCCATTCCCTGCGACCGGATTCAGTACTTGGCTCCTGGGTGCGTTTACCAATCTTTGCCTACAGCGACAACCTCGGGGCACCTGATTAATCTCCACTGCTGCTACCCCACGCCGAGTCACCCAATTGTTAAATGACTGGGGGGTTTCCGTCAAACTTTATATGCGCGAAGACCGGAGGCTTTCCTTCATTTCGCAGTGTCGATCTCTCCGGCACTCACATGATCTATATGTGCGCTTTCGTCAAGAAGACCGGTGGTTCCATCCTAAATTATCTTCCATTCAGAAATTCTTGACTTGTTAGAGCGATACTTGCCGAGTTCGTGCTGAAGCACAACCCTGCCTGCTCTTCGCACACTCATATATCAACCCGTAGGTCCAAGAGCTGACCATGGAACGTTCGACAGTTTACATCGCACACTAGTGGGGAGCCAGATCATTTCGTAAACTGCCTGGACTACTTCATGAGCGAATACATCAGGCCTCGTCATTAACCATATACGGCATCATGACGGTCCAGTGACACTTTGTCTGGGTGCAAACCTTGTCAGACGTGCGCCATTCAGGTATATCAATGATGTACTAACTCGAATGAGACCGCGTCTTGCCTCATTCTTTGCGTGAGCAATTACGGCCGGTGATATAAATACATACCCAAACACCTATCGTGCAACAACGTTCAACTAGTAGGTCATTGCAAGGACAAAGCCGCGAGAAGCCAACCATGCTGCTGCATTGAGGCTGGTGCTACCGTAAGCACAGAGTCCCGAACCCTAGTCACTTCTTGGCGAGTCCGATGGCAAAGGGACTCTGATGTAACCATGAGGCCTGTGGCCAGTCGCGAAGGATACCTCACAGGCTCAATGTATTGTATTATTTACATCATTATCGCGACTCATCTGAAGTATTTACGTCGTTCGTCTGTCGAGACTCGAGTGAAGTAGTACTTGTTCAACGCTCAAGCCAAGATCCGGAATGTAGCTACTTAGGGCAACTCCGCTTGTCAGGCAGACAGGCACGCAGCTGTTGAGGCTGTCCAGCAAGTAATTGCAAGCGAGCTGCAGGCGCCTGCCTATGCGACCTCTCGCTATCACCAATCTCTTCAAGAAGCATCATGTCCTCTCCAAACGGGGCATATGACCAGAACCTACTTGATGCAGCTCCCGCAGCGACGAGGGCACAGAGGCAGGTGTGCAGTACCTCTTGGCTCACCAGTCCCCATTTTATGACTAAAACATATCCGATTTCTAGGAAGGCTACAACGTCGATTTACTCGACGACCGTCCTACCCGCCCCGTATCGACACAACCACTCACACTTCCACAACCAATTCCTAGTGATACAGATGTCGAAAGCAGCTCGCTGGTACAGGAAAAGGATGTTCCTGGAGCTGCTGCTGCTACATATGCCTCGCATCCCACCAAATCTTTTTGGCGGACTCGCAATGGCAAAATCACCATCTTTGTTATCGCCATTGTCGTTATCGGTGCTATAGTTGGTGGCGCCGTCGGAGGGAACTGTCGGGAAAATCAGCTCAAATAACAACGCCCCTCAAAGTGTACCCTCGGGCAGTTCTACATCCTCATCTACATCCTCATCTAATGAGACACCTGCCACTTCCGCGACTAGCGACGCGGGAGTATCACCAAACTCCACACCTGGCGCTCAGTCAGTGCAAACTGGTTCAGCAGCTGATTCAGCGACACACACCCCGTCAGCAGCACCCACTCCATAATGAGTCAGGGAACAGGGAATCGGGACGCCACAGTTTGGCAGAGGATGCAGGGAGTGATGATGGCGCACTGGAATTTTATCGACTTTGACCAGTAATTTCTCTTGCGGATCACTTTTTCGTTGGATAATTATAATACATATGTATGCATTGCTACCTTTTTACCATATGGACAGAATATATACCAAATGACACGCTGTACGTTCCTTCCAGTGTGCAGCTGGACAATCAGAAATCTGGAGTATAGTCCTCAGGACGTACGATGCATGCGTCAAAATGTCAGTTCCCCGCCCGAACGTTTATGAGAACCAGCCTTTAGGCTGATCCACTTCATCTTGTTTCACTTCCCCATCTCTCTGTTGCCTGATGGCCTCCAAAATCGCTCTGACGCCCTCAACGTCCCCTACACTAGCACGGCCACCATTCCAGTCCACGACAACAGGCCATTTGAACACGTTCGGATTTCGCTCCGCAAGACTCACGATACCTTTCACGCTCTGAGGCTGTTCTCCGAGGCCAGGCGATGCAGGATGCGCAGATAAAAAGGCAGACAACGCAGGTGGTGCGGTAGACCTAGGCGGGGTGATGTACGTAAGAATGGTCCTCAATTGATCGGCGGTCGGAGGTTTCGTTTCAACGACTTCTAGATCAAACTCGAGTGGGAGCGCCGATGGCTTTCCAGGGGGATAGGGTGAGGAGAGGGCGTTCCGCAGCAGTGCTAGGGCCTGAATTGATGGTGGCGATGATGGGTGGTGACTGTATAGAGAAAAGATTCAGCTTCTCACAAGGTTTCCTTGCGGATGATAGATGATGCACACAAGATGGATATTTGGGGCTGTAGTTGATTGATGTTCAGCTCATGTCGGGTAGCTTCAAGCGAGTCTGGGCGCTCACCAGTGACCTTTTGAATCCAGAGAACATATCGGAATATTTGTTGTCTCGTCGACGTTCGTAATCAAGAAGCTCCATATTATGTTGGTGGCGTATGTGGGTCTTACATTATTAGTCAGCTGTGTGTACCGCCGGCCACCTCTTCCAGCATCACCATCATACTATTTCATCAAAGCCAATTGGCGATAGATTGCGGCATATACACTTTATGCCACATATTGAGTTCCGAGCCGTAGGCATTGTCAATTGCGCTGACATAGATGACGAAATTCCGATACATAATACAAGAGCACTAGTGCGCGCAGCTCCATGCATATCCAACCTTGCAGGCAAGACCGATGAGTCACCGAGCTTGAGCGATAGTGAAGTAACAATTCGTGAACAAGACAATATGTGATATGTAATACAAGAAAATGGCACACGTGAGGCTCGGTGTCGTAAATGGGGGAGAACACAAAAGTGACCTGCACGGTGCCCCAAAACGATCACTGGTGGTATAGTATGTACTAGGTCGTGAGTGATAAATAGATTATCGATACAATTATAGCTAGCAAGATGAACGAAAAGAATTATGATAACAAAAGAGAGGTGTACTGTACTCCGACTCGAACGATCTAGATTGACAACGAAGTTGATTCGTAGGCGGGGTGCGGGTATGCCTGTGAAAGGTCGAATGCACCAGGTTCTGAGAATAGCGTCATGGAATTCGAGAAGATACCGTCGAAATTAAGGCCGCTGATGTCGAGCGCTCTATCCAAGCCTTGATTGGCACTGAAGGAAGGCGCTGAGAATGAACGCGGCTGTGACGCCCTGGAGGCCTCACGAGACATAGCGTTTAATGAAACCGCAGAATTATCAGGAGAACGAGAGAGAGAGCTTGGGCTGGAGTGATTTGAACTGGGGCACGAATGAGAAGATGATGCATAGGGATGGTAGTGTCGGCTGGACACAGAATGCGAGCGTATGAGAGATGGAGTGGCGCTTCTGTGACGTCTGTGAGGTCCAACCTCTGAGGGTGCTACATGGAGAGCCATATTGTTCAGGGTAAAATCCTGTCTATGGGATGGAGCCGAAAAAGACGTCATAGTCGGTTCCCCGTTGCAAGTCCGAACTCAACGACGGAGAACTCGTAAAGGAACTGGCCCAGGTCATCTCCGCTGGCTCAACGTACCCGGTGTGGTCCCCGGTGCCACTTTGCAAGAAATAGCTGCTACTAAGCCCACCGTCCGAGGTAGCGTCGGTATCCATAAGAGAGGAGACGCCGGACAACGCAACTAAACCCTCTTCGTCGCCTTGCACGTCTTGCACCTGGCCTTGCAGTTCCAAAACACACGTCCCCATGTCCTGTAAGCCACCCTCTGCAAAAGAGAGAGCGGCAGCAAAGGCAACGTCATCTTCATCTCCTTCCTCGTTTT
The DNA here is from genome assembly GCF_016647785.1 of Suillus fuscotomentosus. Lineage (NCBI taxonomy): Eukaryota > Fungi > Basidiomycota > Agaricomycetes > Boletales > Suillaceae > Suillus > Suillus fuscotomentosus. The sequence goes on from NW_024539599.1 coordinate 101,495, forward strand.
CCATATCAGTATCGCACGCATTTAGATCGGTGGAAGCTGAGTCAGCCCTTTCCGTCCGTGTGTGTATGCGAAGATGCTGGTTGAGGTTGTCCGACCGAGAGAACCGCTTTCTTGCAAAAGTTACAGGCAAATGGGCGTTCCATGGTGTGCGTCCGCACGTGCCTCTTTAGGTGCTCCATACGCTTAAACAAACGGCCACAGGAATAGAGGGGACAAACAAACACCTTCGAAGTGAGCGTCATCCCGCTGGTGGCGTGATGGCCGTCAACATCCGAAGGGAACGAAGATAATGAGGAATCCTCCGTAAAGGGGTGAAGATGAGATTGCGATGAAGGCTGCTTGATTGATGACCGTTGCCCGAAGACTGGACCATTTGGAAGGGTGGCAGAAGTCTGCCCTGGAGCGAGTTGCGGTGTAGTGGACCAAATCGTGCTATCATGGGCTTGTAGCACAGCCTTGACTTGTCTCACGCTAGGATCCTGTTCACCTCTCGCTTGAGACGTGAACATATCGGCAGCTGTCATGCTGGAATCACCAGGTCCATAGCCAACGCCAACCTCGTATGTGGGAATGGGTGTCTCTTCTGAGTCACTGCGCGTGATCGCATCCAACCTGCTGGCTGGCTTTTTACGACGTTGCTTATAGGTGGGAGAACCTTCGAAAATAGAAAGGGGTAGGTACGCCATATTGGGACCATGCAGTGCTGAGGGAAGATGTGGGCCTCCGCCATCAATGCGACAGTTACTAAGATGCAACTCCCCCGAGTTAGAGTTGTGTATCGCCCCCGCACGTGAAACCGTCGGTGCTGATCCGCTTGTGTCACATTTCCCATTCATTTGGGTGACGTCAAAATTGCTGATGACGTCGCCATCGGCCTCCATGCTCTTGCTAAACTGTTCATAAAGGCTGCGCTGCGGCTCGTATGTAAACGAGAGAGCAGGTTCACCGACGACGATAGTAGTTGGTTCCAAGTCCATCTTCTCGCGTTTGAGATCGCGCTCGAGGGCATCTAGGAAAAGGCGATCATGAGGGACCGAGTACCTTTCGAGAAAAGTGAGCCACAGATTTCGGGATAATGGAGAAGATACATACCAGTAGAACACCTTTTGCTTTTTCTGAGTGCGTATGCACTGATATTTGAAAAGAAGATCCAGAAATGGTGACTGTTGTACATGAGATGGAGCATCATAAGAAAACCTGGACGATACTAACTTTGGGTTCCTCCAAGCAAGCGTCGACACCAGGCTTGAGATTGCGCAGATCGCTGAAAATACCTTCCTCGAATTTTTTCATGTTTTTGACGGGTCTTCCAAATGCTTCAAAGCGGAAAACAAGCGCGCGGACAATGTCTGTGCCCGTTATGTGGTAGTGATTATTCCACGAGACACAGGTGATGTATTCCGAAGAAGGAAGAAGGAAGCGGTTCATGGAGGGATGTGAAGAGGCTGGGTGGCCAGAGGAGTCCATGGGAAACGAGTCATTTTGTGTTAAACCAGAAGCGTTCGACGACCATCGGGACGGCGCAGTAGCCAGAAAATACTTGAGATTGTCTAGATGGAAGAGATTCTCTTTCTCCTGCACGTTCAAAGGCCTTGTCAGATTTTTGCATGCACTTAACCCAGTGGCCGATGGGTTAAAGCGAGGGACAAAGGCAGATTGACTGCGATCAGTTATATGAGGCTGGCGGGATTGGAATGACGTTGGTGTTCGTTGGGAAGAGCGATGGCAATGCATTGTCGGTGATCCTCCCGATGTCCGGGCGATAAAATTGGTTACACGACGATCAGGCGCCTGCGTTTGATGGGGATTGGGATGGTCGTTCAGTAGAGAAGGGGAAGAAGATCCGGAGTTGGATGGTGGAGTTAGCCCTGCAGCGCCTGCGTCGAGTGAAGAATCAAACGTTGGTAGATAAGGGTTCATGAGATCACTTGTTTCAGCGAGGCTGTCGTGAGCTGTAGAGAAGAGTGATACTACGCAGCGCCAACCTGGTATGATGGTGAGCTACAAAGGTTCGAATTCAAAGTGATGATACGACGTACTTGAATCAATAGAAGGGATTTTGAGAGTCAGAGGAGGAAAGATGGATGCGATGACCGATTAGATGAAGAGTAGGATGATATGTAGTTATAAAGGGAGGGGGTGATCCATTTGCGTGTGCACCGGAAGAATTATATTATATCATGGTTGATATAAAAATATGGAGATGGGCCGGGATGACCCAGAAATGATCATGGAATCATTGGATGCAATAATTTGGGCCGCATCCACCATTGGAAAGGGTGTTGTTGACAGTGTACGGTATGCTGATGCCATCTTTACTTGGTCAAGTTACCGGGGTTCAAGCAAGGCATGCTTACCTAATCTACTCTTCCATTTTTAGTTATCTTCCACAGCCTCATCCGATCTTAGCATAGCCCAAGGTTCAGCACAGCACTATACCTAAAGTTCAAGCTTAACACCTCCTTTGAACAGGCGTCTGCTCTTACTTGGTACAAAAACGTTAGCATGGCTGTGCTCGAAATCTCAAGATCACCAAGTTATCCTAATTGCAATATCGCGTAACCCCCCGAACTTGTCGTGTTACTTTGATAAGCTCAGTTGATGTGGTTCATCTACTACGAGCTAAGCTGATACGTATGCGATGTCGAACCCTATCTCCTTCACCGCTATTCTCCATCCCTGCAGCCTTCGCGGGATGATGATGTTCATCATGCTGTGATGCGATCTACCACCTTCACACCCACAAGCTATTACCCACATGCATCCACTGATCCTTTGACACCGCAAATTAATTCATAACTTGCAATCCGGACACCTTGTAAGCCCCGGATCGAAGAACACCTATCAACGCTTGATTCCGACCTTGCAGTCCGATCACCATGATCATCGCGCCATTCTGAACTCTCACTCGGTCCAGAGTCCGACTCCGCTATCGTCTTCATCCCGGATGCCGTGCTGCGTTTGACGGGGCTTTTATCGGGAACTTAGTCCTCAAACACATCTCTTCTTTGCTTGGGAAACTTTAAGTACAACAAGATGCACTCGATGATCAAATTGCCTACCTTGTCGATTACAATCATTAGGCAACGCAGTAAGTACTCATTATTGTTCCTGACCCCGAGAACGGACATTGACCCACACAGTGGCTGAATAGAGTAAACACCGAAGTGAAGGATTATTTTCGAACTGACACTTTACCTCAATTCGCGGGGGCCGCCTTCGGCCAGCTGAACTAAAGATCCATCAGCCGACTTACGCCACTGGTGATAGTTGCGGCACTGCGCCCTTTTGTTAACGAGCGTGAGTTCATAACTGAAATTCAGTCGGTTGCTACAAATCCGAAAGGGACTAACAGTCGTAATCATCTCGACGTCGCAGGAGAACGTTTGAGCAATGGAGAACCACACACATGCCGATATCACTGGGGAAAGAGTGAACCTGAAGTATCCCCCACGCCGACAGTGTGGGTACGCATTTCGTTAATTTTCGTTCCGCCGGCTGATTGAAGAATGGAAATCGCTAGAAGACACCGTTTCTAGCAGTCGCGCACACATTTACGTTGCTCGACGAAAATGAGGAGCAAAAGGAGTTATTTCTTCAGGGATGCTACCTCCTGTAATCACCTCGTAAGTCTGCGTACAAAAAGCCTACACGTGTTGTTCCTACCAGCGGCCTGGTATATCACTACAGACTATGACAGATACATTTCAAGTAAGCATTCCTGCAGCGGTCCAGCTCGATAAATTCTGCAAGTGAACAGTATATCATTTTGACAGCACCAAAGCAGCGGGAAAGACATGTCGCCGATCGGTGATAGAATCAATTCAGACCGATGTTGTCGGAATAAACAAAAGTACCGATGAAGTAACCAGTCGGCGAGCCGACAGTCTAGTAGCTGTTAATTTTGTTTCTCGGTTCACGACGATGCCGGCGGTTATCTATTCCATTGAGATAGTTGAGTCCTTGACTTACGGGACAGCATCAATTCAGTCTGACGCAAGCTCAGGGCCTCGAACATCACATATACATAAGCTGCGGGATAATCGGTGCTGAGCAGAATAGGTCTCGCCCTACTGTAGTGCACGTGACAATGACAGTTCTTTACCGAACCAGGTGTGAATATCGCTGCGGTATTGAAGCGCCCAAAATAGGTAATCGACGGTCGATCGATCGGGCGTTTGTTTGGTTCTAAAGCCTTTGCCAAACATGCTAGAACTAGTGAAATTCATTAATCATAAGCCAGAAAAACGTTTGGACCAGAGGTCGAGTTCTTCGCTCGCGAACCAAAGCAACGTTATGGCTTCCATTGACAATTATTTGCTGACGGAGCTAGGGTCACACCTCTCCCGAGTTGCCCGAGTCGTTTCTTATAATGGTCCGCAGTATCTAGGTACCAACCAACACTCGTCAACAACTCGCCTGTGGTCTATACGGCAGTAGCTGCAAACTTTAATGCAACCATCTTCACAATTGACCATCCCAAATATATTCCAGAAAGAGGTTCCTCGACCACCTGACTTCTGATGTAGTCCCACTTCCGCCCCCCTTGATTGCCGATCTTTCATCATCCCGGCAAATCACACCATCAGCTTCAATAGCAGCGATCATTTCATCTGCAAGCCCGATCGTGATATTCTCCTCACGGGCAATCTGACTTGTTGTCATTACACCCGACATGGCGAGATAACCCACTATGCGAGCCGTGAACGAAGCGTGGGTGTAAGGCGGAATATGGAGCACGGATAAGCCTGAATTAAACACTCTGCTGCGGATCGGCGGTGACGTGTATGCCGGGAGGTGAGGGAGTACTTGCAGAAAAGTCGATGGCGGAATTAATGCTGCGCAAAATGTGTGTTCAGTAGCTCACTTGGGCAGTGTCAAAAGGGTTCCCTTACCTACGCCTCTCGCACGATTCCATCCGCCCCAGACCTCATCTAACCCAACAATCCCTCGATCTTTCATAATTCCGACCGATTTCTGACCGGGAATATCATCCGGAAATCCCTGCAACATCCCTGCCAGTTCCCGCGCCAATTCTTCTACCCATCTCCTTTCGTCCCTGATCATGTCCAGCGTGACGGGAGCATTAGACATCTGTAAACCTAGCTGCGCAAGTGAAGAACGTATAAATTTGGCTTCTTCGGGCTCCGTAGAAGGAACAAGCGTGGTCGCCGAAAATGGACTTGACAATTGGGTGCCTGAAGTTGATGGGGATGAGGTCGTCGGAAATGGAGAAGCAAGTGTTGATGTCGTGGTTATTGTAGAGGATGCAGTAAGTTTCTCATTCAGCTCCCCCGCGAGGTGAACGAGATCCTTTGCTTTCATCATTAAACCCTCTAAGTCTTTCAGGGCATCGTTTAGATCCGTTTGTGTAACATAAGCCGAAGCTTCTACGTTACGCATAATTCCATCTTAAGAACCAACCATCAATGTGAGCGCCGGCGGTACTAACAAAAATCAAATTCCCCACCTATTCCAGAAGGACGCATGGCAACGGGTGTCGGTCCGTAATTAGGGTTTGTAATGGCAAGGCTAGAAGGCCCGCTTCTCGCATTATGACCAATTCGTTTGCTCTAATTGCCAGGATATGCGATTAGTTATATCTCTGTTGAAATCATGGCACCATGCTTGCCTCCCAAGCCCGAGATCTAAGTGCACGCCTGAGTACGTTGTAAAATGGTTTGTCGCCGCCTTTGCGGAAACTTAATTTGATGAGGAGATTCGCGGGATCGATGCTGTCACTTATGGGTGATACTGGTCGAGTGGAGGGGGCGGATTTCGCCCTCATATTTCCCGCATGTTCAATATTGGGAAGTAGCGTTGTGCATATTTCGCAGACACGCAAAGACGGGTGATTAAGGAAGGTACATGCAGGACATGCAATTCCATCAGAATCATCATTTGTTGATGGAGATGGAGGTCCTGGAGAGCTTGAAGAAGATAGAGAGGTGTATGAAGACTCGGGAATGGAGGAGAACAAGGATTGAATTTGAGACGATGCCTCCGACGCTGTTGACACCGCAGATGCGCTGCGCGGAACGCCACATAGGGCACATATTCGAGCCGCGGCTGGACTCAAACCTGGAGGATTGCGATGGCTGCAGACTTCGCATTCCCAGCTCTCGAATATGTCTGTTCGCTGCCCGGATGTTGTAGTCAAAGGTAAGGCAGTGCTGGCGTCGAGGAAGAGTGAGACCTTCGGCGAAGACTTGAACAAACCAGCATAATAATTCGTCCGTGTCACATGAAGTAGATCCATAGTAAAAGAGTATGATGTAGGGTTCTGCGAATGAACGAAAAATAGGCGATGCGTAGAGACGTGAACAGAACCTGTCTGATAGTCGGAAGCTTTCTGCGGACTGTTAATTGGTGACATGAACACGGAAACCAATGCACCAGGTCAAAGCCAGAAAGTACACGCACCCATCATATATACCTACGCCATCCTGGGATGCCAGATATTCTTCATCGTCATAGAGGAGTGCAGGAACTGGGATGGTACCATCGATTGATGCTGTATACCGCCGAAGCGCCATGAGCAATGCGATTTGAAGAAAGTACGTATCAGAAGACCAAGTAGCAGAACAATGACTGTTGGCGGGTATGGAGATGAAGGCATATCAGAATAGGAATATAACCACACGGCTTACCTCTCGCACTAAAGGTAAAGGTAGAAGAAATCAGTGCTCTTTATGAATGAGCTCGATGTCCTCTCAATGCAATGCATTCGACTAGTTATTGAACTCGGGTATATGAGGTGTTCCCAATAGCTTGAGGCGTCCCGCAATACGCGTAGAATATGCAACGTCGAGTGCTTAGTACCTGGAATCAGAAGCTGAAGGGTGTTGACGATGCCAATGACAGTGACCGAACATTATTTATGTACACGTATTTGTGGAGACCAGCTGCTGTGCCAGTTGCCCAAGCTGGACCAATTTGAATACAGCCGTGTCGGCCCTTCAAAAACATACAACAAACTGCGACTCAATTGTCTTTCTTTGCGTGATCATTGTATCATCATGATTTCTAACATCCTGCACCATGCTTAGACTTATTCTGCAAACGACGCCTCATCAATAAGGGAGTGTTGTTGGGGACAGTAAGTGACATGTACACATGAGACCTTGGTTCCGAAGCCTCTTCTCTGAGGACTGTTTGAAAAGCTGCCCACTTCCCCTCCTTCATTCCCAGTTGATTAGTTTCAGCCCAGCCGGCATCCAGAACCGGTTCCAGGAGAAGCTAGATGTTGTCACCTTGCGATGGTATCAGATCTGAGTCCTGTTATTCCTGTGTTCTACATAATCTTTTTTTTGCTCACTTTCGCAGGCTATCTTGATACTTCGCACCGGCTTGTCCTTACCCGGCGTCGCACCAGTTACTGCTGCCAAATAGGTCGACTTCACAGAAAGACCAATTTGCATCGATGAATTTACATCTCGCTTGTGGTTCGATTCCGTTCTCACTCTTTACAGACTTTTACCACTGTTGTACCATTCAAAATTGCATCAGCTAGAACTCCGCTGACTATATATGATGGGATCCTCGGAGTAATCTCCATGTCGACTTCCGCTGCAATCGGTATGTACCAAATTACTTGCCAAAATTGCGGCTCATCAAGCCCCCTGATATATGCTGTCATGCACTTTGTTTTTCGCTTTTCGCCGTTATCATTGACTATCGATCAGTCTCTATTTTTGATGAACAATTTGCGGAATCCTATGTCACGAGATGCCTTGTTCTATACATCCATGAGAAAGTTGTCATCTCAGGGAGTCGGTCAATGCCAACCTCCGCAAGTCATCACTAGGGTCCCAACCAAGCTCCATGTTTCCTTTGAATACGCGATTTTTTTTTCGTACCGGTGCGTATCTTGAGTCATTTCACTAGTACTTTTTCTACTAACGACAAAGAGCCGGATCCGCATCATATCGGATAATCACTTTCAAGCCGGACCCTGTGAATAGAACTCGCTCCAAGTCTTAACGGCGTATTCACTAGTTCATGGATCTGTGACACATCAGTCGAGTACGGTAACCCCTAAAAAGATTTGGTGTTGCACCGTGCTTCTCTTATAGATTGTACCTGATACTGGCATGGTGTCCCCGGAGACCCATCTCGGGGTTTTCGCAGATCGCCCCCGGAATAGTTCCCTCTGTACCGCCTTTAAGATCGGATGATCCGCAGAGGCTAATTTACATCTCATCCACATGTTGACCATGTCAAGCTTCCGGTTCCCAGTCATCCGCCTCCAGTGGACATTGGGGTTTATGATAAACGCCTGTGCCCGGCTCTACATTACCCGTTATTTAGGCTATCATCGAGGCTATCATTTTGTACATCCATTGTCGAACGCTATTATCGTGGGCGCGCACGATTGCGTGTGCTGAGCGCTGATCAACCATATCACCATCTCATCAAGCACTATTAACATTCTGGTGGATCAGCGCTCAGCACTGGGTGCTCCAAGGCACCGTCGTTTGATTGGTAAGTTCTATAGCTTAGTGCTAAGCAAGCCTGTGCGACGCCGAAGCTAGACGTTGTATGTCTATTTCCATCATTCCCACACGGATGGCTTACCTATTTTGCCTCTTGCATCAGAACAAGGTAGCGGTGACGAACATTTCATGATCGATCGGGCATTGAATATTGAGGCCTTGCGCCGTTCAAACGACCAACGGCTTATTGACAAATCAGATCTATAAACGACGGTCTCGCTCTGGTAATAACTGTGCATTTTCGCTCCACCTTAGGAGATTATGCTCCCATAAACCACTAAGCGGAAAGACGTCATCAGACAAAGATGTGATAGCTGGGCCATTTCGGCGGACTTACCAGAAGCCACATAGCAATGTTGCGCCTACTTCTTCTTCTTTGGCTTTTTCTTCTTAACACCCCCAGCTGCAGGACCTGCAGGTTGTGCAACGAACGGAGACGACGAGCGCGTCTGGTCTGCGTCCTTAGTGGTATCAGGCACACCTAGAGCATGTACAATTGACGTCGGGCGTTTATTCTGCATTTTCTGCATTAGTGATAGATTCAGAGCCTCGAATCGATTGAGGAAGATCGAGGAGTAGGTTTTGAACTTAATGCACTAGAAATGTGAGATATGATAAGTAAGATGTAGATTCATGATGAAATGAGATCACGACACACTGTCGAATCATCTGTAATCTTCAGGACGAGCTTGCCCTCTGATGATCTCCATTTCACACAATATCGAGCCTGTGGGGACATCATCAGTGTCAGACAGTGATAGATGTTGAAAAGAAAAACTTTGTTGGGAGATTTTGTGTAAAGGTTTTCAGCTGCTTCCTGAAACTCTTGCCAGGAGGCGATGTATACCATCCTCGCATGAGTAACGCGCGTGCTCGTAAGTTGATGAAGTTCATCAGTAAGGCAAGGTTTGGTCACAGAATGTCACGCTGTCACATGTCAATGGTCACGAGCAGAGAGGCAATTCTGATTCCTGAATTTTGAACGGTTCGGGCGTGCCGTATTCTGTCGCGTTTTACGTCCGATTCTGTGCCTAACTCTTGAACGGATCCCTTTTCCTTCTTGACTTCATCCTTATCGACCAAAACTAAGTATAATGGCTACGGATCAACGGAAACGTGAGTTAGGCAACTTGTACCATACTAGGCGCCGTACTTGAGACTTTGCTGACAGAATAAACTATAGCACTCCCTTTCGTTGCGAATTTCGCCGCCGGTGCAATTGCTGGTGTCTCCGAGATCTTGACATTTTACCCTCTAGGTGAGTCATATTCATCTCATAAGACGCCCGCTCACTCATAATTTAGATGTCGTAAGTATACCTGTGCATATGATGCTTGGGCCGGTGACGGAGCATGACTCAGGTGAAAACTCGTATGCAGCTTGAGACCGGAAAGGCCAAGCATGGAATGGTTGGCACTCTATCGTCGATAGTGCGGGAAGAAGGGTAAAGTCGTGACATCGCGATGCTCACGCGACCACGCTGCTGATATCCTCGTCAGTTTCGGCCGACTTTACCGAGGTCAAGAATACTCTTACAGTTCTCGTTACGGAGCCTTGAACTTTGTTTACAGGTTTGGTTCCGCCTCTTCTTCTCGAGGCGCCAAAGCGCGCGGTTAAGTTGTGAGTTAGGTTCTCGCAGGTATCCCGGTGTACTGTCTCATTGCCTTGCAGCGCTTCCAACGACTTCTGGGGGAAGACTTACATGGGTTTATCTGGAGAGTCTAAGATGACACAGCAACTCTCCATTTTGACGGGGTGCAGTGCTGGTGCAACAGAGAGTTTTGTTGTTGTCCCATTTGAGCTTGTCAAGATTAAGTACGATCATCGCTATCATGCGTTCTATTTTTACTTCTAACCTATGTCAACAGGTTGCAAGATAAAAGTAGTACATTCGCTGGTCCCATTGATGTAGTCAAGCAGGTCATCAAGAAGGAAGGTCCTCTTGGTCTCTATGCCGGCATGGAGGCAACGTTTTGGAGGTAAATGGATTCACAATCTAGTGTCCCTGATTATTGACCCAAGAGACTAGGCACTTCTGGTGGAATGGTGGATATTTTGGATGTATTCATCAAGTCCGTGGTATGCTGCCACCAGCTGAGGTAAGTCTTCCACAATGTCTCGCAGTATTTTTCTCATCGCCTAGTTTAGACGCAGCAAGGGCAGCTGTTCAATAATTTCGTTTCTGGCAGTGTAGGTGGCTTCGTCGGAACTGCCGTGAATACCCCGTGAGTTGCAATTCGGCAAATTTAGCGAATGTGACTGATGTGCCTGTCAGCTTTGATGTATGCTCTTCATTGTAGTACCCCAGGTTGTTCAATGACACCGCTACATGTAAATTTAGGTCGTGAAATCTCGCATCCAAGGTACTGCTAAAGTCCCCGGAGTTGCCCCAAAGTATAATTGGACATATCCCGCGTAGGTTTCTTCCTACGCTATCGAGGGAGATACTAAACAAAGTAACAGATTGATGACCATCATGCGCGAGGAGGGTCCTGCAGCTCTTTACAAGGGCTTCTTGCCAAAGGTCCTCCGTTTAGCGCCTGGAGGTGGTGTTTTACTTCTAGTGGTGGAGTTTACACTTGGAGTATTCCGGAAAGGTGAGTCTCTACTTATCCTCTTTCATTGCCATCATTGACTCTATTTCAAGCCCTTGGTCCACCTTACCTATAGAATCTGGAATTAGCGCTTAGACGCGGGAAGGCTGAAACAGGAACGTAGCTAATAAATTAAATTCTACTGGATCACATCGAGAAGCTGTAGCACCTATCGGAACAAATGTTGATGTGAAAACGGATGATTCTGATTCTGAGGTAGTTGTTGATCAACGGGCCAATAGCCCATATGGCATAGCGATTGTAGTCGCCATGATTCATTGTCTCAACCGCATAATGTTCACATCACTGCAGGCTTCATCCATCCAGCATCAATAGTCACTAGCAAGCACAATAAGCAACCGGAATTGACACATGCAAAATGGTTGCTGTTTTTCCGCTGTCAGCACAGTGCAGGTCGAAAGTCAACAATTACTGCCAAATGGAACGGTGTCTCGGTTTGGAAGCCTTCTGACGAGGCCCATTCTGGCCATCCAGGCAATGGGGAGGGCGCAGCTCAGGTGCGGTGGTATACATGCGTCCAAGGTCATTTAAATTTGGCAGGCCTTCGGAGAACAAGATAACAACGAGCGGTGTTCACAAAAGTCTGGAAGGATGAGTCAATAACAAAAAATGAGTGACAGAATCTAGATCTCATGATGGTTGCTGGAACGGCCTGTGAACGTTTGAACGTTTGAACATTGACACACGTGAATAGGGCCTTTGTAAACGCCCATGTGGAAATCCTCATTCTCGTGCATCTCGACGAGAATGGGACAGGTCCGTGCGCGTACACTCAAATATCTCTTCCGCTTCGAAGATTCGCATTTTGATTTTGCACTCTTCCTCTTCGCACTCCCCTTCTGTGGGACGCTTTACGTTTTAGACCACCCTCCCACCTCCCAAATATTTCATATTCCAGCGTTTTTTGGTTTGGTACTGCAGACCCAACGTCTGCTCTCGATACTAAATCAATTAGCGCTCCGAAGGGCTGTTTTCTCTTCTCCTAATCTATTCAGATTTTTGTCTCTGTCAACTCGTCTTCGAGCCTTCAGAGCTCCGCAGACACTGCTCCATTTTTATTGACATCGAGCAAAAATCCGCCTCCGTCAATCAACATCAGCCCTTCCAAATCCTCCAACTCTTTATTCGAGCACACGAAGATTTGTTTTATTTCTTCCATTTAGCTAACGTTTGACTTTGCTACATGACCAAAAGTCTCTACTCTAACTTCGTACTCTCAAAGACTGACCGCATCCTCTCTTCGATGCGTTCAATCTTTTCTTTCGCTCCACCTTTACACTGACATACAAAGGCTGTTGATCTGCATATGGCAATTCAAGCCTTGTCGTTGAGGTGATTCATACGCTCGAGACCAGGCTTGAATTGAACCCCACTGCTCTAACCATGCATACAAGCATACACGTGCCCGGATACTTGGAGGCCGGGGCAACGAGGAGGAGCAGGCTTGGGCGACTAGCAGATGTCGGACTTGTATTTGATTCAAAGGTCTTGATAAATAAAACCAAATACGATGAATGTCCGCGGAGTTTGGTGTTGCGCGGATGTCTCAGACTCGCTGCAACTGAATTACATGACGCACTCATGAGACCCGCATTTTAAATAGGAGATCATGGTATAAAAAGGCTAACGCCACAGGGGCTACGCCACCGGATCAATCCGAGTATCAAAATGTCGACTTCAAATCGGACTTCACATCCTTTCATCCCCGCTACTCCGGGCGATCGACGTTCTCCTTGTCCAGCACTCAACGCACTAGCAAATCATGGCTACTTGTATGTTTTTCTTCGTCTCTTCCAGCAGCTCCAAACTTAAATTTCATCATTACCAGGCCCCGCAATGGACAGAACATTGGACTTTGGCATCTGATACGCGCGGTCCAAGAAGTGTACAACCTGTCCTTTATATTGGCAACCTTACTCGCCTTGGCAGGAATCCTGCTTTGTGGTCATGCCTTTCGTTTGGACCTTGACGCACTGGCTATCCACAACAAAATCGAACACGACGCATCCCTCGTTCATGCAGATGCATCGGGTCAGCAGCGTGCACCTACTGAGGTCGACCCAAAACTTCTCAAGTCATTTCTAAGCCATGCAGATCCTCAAAGAGGCACGAGTCTGTATGACCTCGCGCAAGTGCGCATATCTCGCGAGGCCCAGCTGGCTCATCCACTCGACCTCATCCATTCCCAGATCGGGGCTGCTGAGGCAGCCTTGTGTTGGTTGCTTCTTAAGCAAGACACTGGTCGCATCCCTTCAAGCATACTCTTGCAATGGTACGGGGAAGAACGCCTGCCCGACAATTGGGCACGACCACGTCATGTTATAGGGTTGCTCGATGCGCGCGCAAAGGCGGCGGAAGTGGCACACATCATGAACAGTCACAGAAAGTCTACATGGCGTGGTACACCGTCGTCTTACAGCCTCAATGCCTTCGTATCAGGATTAAGGACAATACTTAAGTGCGATCCATAATGCCTGCAATATATTTACTACTATCGTGACCTCTTTCCATCGTGGATCCTGAGAGTGAAAGTGTATTATCAGTCAACTGTTGCAATGAACTAATAGCCTCCCTGTTTCAACTTTTCAACTTTTTCGCCTCCATTATAAGGTACGATTGTCTTCCTTCTTTCCTCGTTCATCTCCGGTCATGAACCTACAAGGCAAACCGTCTCGTCATTCATCTTTCTCGCTACAGAATAAATCCTGCCAGACGATTGCTCTCCCTCTACGTGGACGGCCAACCGGTCACTGAGGAGCATTCACATACAGATCCCCGAAAGCACGTAGGTATATCCACCTCTAAGCACTGTCATCCACTTTTTCAGTCTCAATCCATGCACACCGGTTACACCCACCACTCCGTCTTCTGCCATTGGCCCCATAAAAGCAAAGTTCGCCCGCCCTTATCAAGCTAGTAGCCTGGTACCGAGGTTGTAAAGTCGCCATGATGTTGCTGCATTAGTTGATCGTCCCTGTTGTTTTGTCGAGTACCCACAATCGCAGTAGACGCCGATCGTAATTTGCTGCCTGCCACATGCCAATAGTCATTGATACAATTAGCGTTACAGCACTCGGACAACCACTTCGCCTTCAAGTGCTTCTAGTGATTCCGCACCTATGTCTCTTTCGTTATGTCTCTGCAATACACCTTCAATCTAGTTTCCTCATCATGAGCCTCGTGCAATGCACCGGACAGGATAATCCTGATTTTATGAGGGAAGGACAATGTACTTCTGGTCGATAGCCGTGAAAATGAGAACGTCTGACCACAGTGCCCAAGTGTGATGCACCGAAAACCTTGTCATCTCAACAATTCTCGATGGGTATCGTATATCCTGCCCAAAAGAACGTGATAGCTCTTCAAAGGGGTCGCTGTTGGGCTAGGCTGCAGTGTGGTAGCTTGGAGTCCCAGTGCTACACGATCGCAGACCGGGGTAATAAGTATGAATACCTAAAATGATCATGATGAAAGCTCATTTATTGTCTACTTCAAGTTTCGTTAACATTTGTTCCTCCGCGCGCACAGGCATTGATTTACGGAGATACGCACTGTACAATATGATATATGATACACCGACGAAATGGCAGTCTCGACTCCACAATCTAAATGAAATCAACAGTCGTTCATATCCTCGACATTGAGAGCAGGCCTCTCTTTCTCCTTTCCCGAAGAAATCTTCTTTGCGACAATGCCTTTATAGGCCAATTGAAAGTCGAATTGCATGTCTTTCATGTTGCCGGGAACCCCCTGCATGAATTCATCGACCTCTAGAACACCAGATTTCAGTGCATCGATGCCACGGTCACGATGAGAGGGTGAGGAAGGTTCCAGTTGTCTGCGTAATCTCAATCCCTTCCTGAGGAGCGCCCTGTGAACAGGACGGTGTTAGTTATTGTATGTCACTGAGTAAGTGAGGACGGACGCTAGCTCGCTTCTCTGCTTGCCCAACTCCTCAAGCTTTTCATGAGACTCCTTGTTGAAAAGGCCTTTCGTCTTCGCTTTGGCAGCGCGAGTCAGAGCAATGCCTCGTTCCAAGCACACCAGAAGGTGAGGCAACGGTCCAAGGAAAAGGAAGCCGTAATAACCCCGACGCCATTCAGGGGACTGCGTCTCCTTCAGGCATGTCATAAACATCGCATCGATTTCGGCATTGACTGCACGACTCGAGCGGCGTCTGACGTAACAGCGGTATGTGTTCTGAATTTTGCAAGCCGCCTCTTCCTCCGCTACCGATGGTCCGTTGGTGCGTAGCGACTCGTCAAGATCAGGTGCAAGCAACGCCACCGCCTCATCCAAAGTCTCCGACGCATCACGGGTCTCGATATCAGCATTCGCTGTGACATCCTCTTCCCCTTCTTCTTCTCCTTCGAGATCTTGAGGTTGTGGTTCCGTGCTCTCTTTCTCATCACGCTGCATGACCTCTGGTCGGTCCTTGCAATGTCCTACACCAGGTACGAAGGCAGGGGCCTCTACTCTCAGGGTAGACTGTGCGATCACTGCGTACGATGAAAGGAGATGGGGGATCTCCGTGGTCTTCTCGTATACAAGCCTTCGGCCTATGCTAGTATAGACTCGGGTACGCTGGTCCATCATTTTGTGGACGAGATGCACCAGGTTTCCGACTCCTGTATTATCGTCGAAAGCCAGGAGAGCTCGCAGGTAAGCATCTGAGAGTGGCGCCCGTCCTGGCAAGGGTGTCATGTACCTAACCACGTCATCCACAAGTTTCCGGTAGTTCGCTGAACGCCAATTCGAAGGAGGGTTGTTTTTGTGCAGAGAAAGAATGATATTGTATATTTTAACTCTGATGAAGGGTTTCCTGATGTTATGAGCAACTAATGAATACAACTCAGCAGCGAATGGGTTCTTGAAAAGAGACAATAAACGTACTAAGGCAGAGAACCCTGCAGCTGTAAGACATATGATCAATAAGTACACCGTTGACGAACAGATGCTAAACCGGACTCACACCCGGGAAATGAAAACATTGCGGAGAATGGGCGTAACTCTCGTATGGTTCAGCCAGAGGAAATCTGCCTAATTGTAGTCTCGGATCTTCGAAAAGATTGGGAGACTCACCCATGCCGGCTTCTACGCGCAATGCTTCCACTACCCTCGCAATCTCATCCAGAAGCTTGTCCATCAACGGCAGCTTAGTTTCTTTCTCCGTAGTGAATTTGTGGGGAAACAGTAGCCAGCTACATGGAAGGACGGTGTTATGAAGTGGAAACCTGTTAAAGTCGGGGTCCATTCTGTACTTGATTACAAAAGCGCCGCAAACGTCCTCGATACAGTCGCACAACACGGAGAGGTTAACACATACGCGATTGTCGAGAACATGCCTGAAATGCACTCAGTTCATTGCACGTAGAGACAAAAAGAACGCTTACAAAAGATACAGAATCCCCGATGAGATGCTGCTGCGGGTCGCTCCTTGGTAAGAACTAAGCAGGTCCTGAACCATATAGCGATTGTCACCCTTGCGAAAGAGTTCCGACGGTCCGGAAATCGTACACTTTGCTTGACGGATGTAGACAGGTGCGTCATTCCTGTCAAAAGCAAAACTAAGACTGGTTATTCTCATCAATGCCGTCAAAAATTCAGCCTGGGTATGGAATGGGTCGAGCGAGTAGAAGGATTCGCGGATCCAGAGCTTCACCACCTTCATGCCATCTGCACGAAGAGGCATCAGGTTCATATCAAGTTCCGCGGGGGAACCTTGAATGAAGAAGGGTGGATTGATGGCCTCATAAAGATGCTTGAGCCAATTTCGCATGCTGATAAAGTGATCAGTATGAGTACTCAATCATAAGCTACCTCCAGGCGTACCTTTTGCGTCGCTCAATGTATGGGTGAGCGGAATACATGAATTGCAAGATCAGGATTTGCCAAATGTGGATGGCAACACGGTTGTTGTAATAGTGGCGATCCGATTTCGATACCGTAACATGCTCTTGGGGACAGTTATCTCTTCGACATACTCCGGATATCAAGAATTGCAGGCATTGCGAGAAAACGGGAGATTTGCAGCACATATCATCGATCTCCGATATCTTGTCTTTCAAGATCATTCGAATGGATTGTTGTAGCAGCTGGGTGATGACTCTACGAGAAGCTGTGTACCCGGACGAATGTTCCGATACCCCCGTGATCCTTGGGCGGATTTCCATTAAGCTGTTGTGGAGGAACGTTCCATCTGGTATGAGAAACTGGTCACCGGACAACCGCACGATGGAGAATAGTCTCTGAATACCCCTATGCTCCATGGGGTCAGGGAAGGCCAAAATAAGATAGAGCAGCCGCGCATATGCGTGAAATTGTTGAAGGAACCGTTGCATTTCATCGACCGTGAAAGCTCGAATATCTATGGTTCGAGAGAATATATGGTCCAGGCAAAGGAGAGCTGCTGGCTTGTTATCCTGTTTATAGAAGTTAAGCGCAAGATTTTTCAACGGCTCATGATTTCCGCGCAAGATGTTCTGAAACATCGATATCTGGATGTCGATCAGTTTTATCCAGCTGGTCACTTTGAGACTGTTGACACGTACTAGATCACGCGTGGCCGGCGTTAGTTTGTTCGTCTCCAGCTCATTAGCAAGAGCAATGAAATGTTGCATTGGCTCATCAGCAACGGATTTTGCAGTGATTCTAAAGGAGCATTTGCGCCAAAAGTATTCCAATATAGTATCGGCCGCGCGGCTAGTAGAATCGTCCTTGCTGTCGTCCTTGATGAATGCCCGAACAGCTTCCAAGGGCCTATTCTCTGACAAATGAAGCTCTGCGGCCTCATAGTACCTCGAGTGAGATTCAAGCAGTGAGGCACGAGCGTAATCGAGATCATAGTCCTCCAGAAATTCGAGTTGCTCTTCAAATGTTGGGAAGAGGGGCAAGGGAGCCCTGCGCAATTGCTATTAAATAAAGATATTGTGGAGAGTATGAAATTTACCGAGTGTTCCTGCTGCAGTAATACAGCCTGCACACAGTCCATAACTCCGTCTTGGTCTCTTCAGGTATATCCGTGCCATGGTCATTGAGGACATGGAGGGTCTTGTTAAACCGTCCAGCCTTGCGATATCTCTTCGCTGCTTGCTCGAACTCTTGAGCATTGAGATAGGCCTTAGCAGCTTTAAGATCATCTCCTGCTCGAACGTAGCAATCTGCCGAGTTACGATAGTATTGGAGCTTCTGACTTTCTGGCGCGGTCGCCGCGCAATCAGTAAAGGAATCGGCAGCCACGTTAAAAGCTTTTTTTTGGTCGCTGAGTAAGGCCACTCCGACACTAGAACGTGCGACTTCTCGTAGTTGATATGCTTCACAAACCTTCACTTCATGACGAAGATTAGCACGTTTGAAGCAGTAGATAGCCTGCGAGTAGTGCTTGTCCGAGAATAGTGAGTGCCCGAAGGATGCCCATTCTTCCGGAGTCGAGGAGACGGCCAGATGAGGGACATCGGTGCCGGGGATACAATTATCGATCTGGTTACGAGACGTCCAGAATACCTGAAGGAAAATAGTTATCAGATCGAGTTACGCCAACATGCTGCTCTCAACGTACACGCATCGGCTCTGATTTGTCAGATTTGTCAACGATACATATGTTCTTCCTTGCTCGAGTGATTCCCACATACAGAAGTTTGAGCTAATAAAGTAAGCCAGAGTTTATTGCAAGGATCGGTGTGCCCACCTCGCTACAAACCCCAGCGTATCGCGCCTCGTCTCGTTCAAAGTTCGGTGCATATCCTTGACCGTCTACCCCATTGAGAACTATGCTCCATCGTGACAAATCTACAGCAGAATCCTCGAAAAAGTTGTACAACAGCACCTGACCGAAGTCAGACATCCATCAGATAGTAAACTTAGCTTTCTCACGTCATTGAATTCTAGGCCTTTGCTCTCATAAAGCGTCCTGCATACATATGTCAACATGAAAACACAGCGGGGGTAGTCTCAATATGACTCACATAATTAGTGCAATTTCACCAACTTGGTCTTGTAACTTCTGACGGGCTGCGTCGTCACGCACGAGAATGCCTAGATACCTTGTCAGTGTGTGAATGAAACCTCCAACCAATTACTTTACATTGCTGAGCTCCGAACTCAATATGGCTACCGCTGGAAGAATTCTCAGGAGGAAAAGAGGGATATAGTCCAGGTCTGCTTACCTCTCCCCAAACAAGAACTGTTCATAACGAACAGTGTCTTTATCCCCACCAGTTAAAAATACAGGCTTTAGCCCGTCAACCACCCCCCTTTCCGGTCGAAGGTTATCGATTGTGTTGGGCCAAAATTTTGTGATGAGTTCGATCACAGAACTTGCGCAGTTGACGATTCCACCGTGCGATCTGTAGTTGATCGCCAATTGAAACATCGCAGGCTGACGAAGACATGCTCCAGCGGAATTGACCGAAATATTTTGCTGCTGCTCCAAGGTATCAATTCAGGCCCGAGCTAAGTCGCTGTCTGCTGACCTCAACACGGTAGAGAAACGCTTTCAGATCATCAAACCTGAAGGAACTCCCTGCAGAGATTGTCTGTGCGGTGTCCCCAGCCCAGAACAAACCGTCTGGATTCTTGCATAATTGCCTCAAAACTATAACAGAAAGGTCTCAAAGAATTATGTCAACAAGGGATGGAGTAGCCACTTACGGAGTGCGTCGATCAGAAGGTTGTCTTGTGCTTCGTCAACATACCTAGTGCAGGTGGTGAGGGGCAAGATGCATTGGTGGTGATAACACATACAGATAATCGATCTGTTGGACAGGGAACTTCTTGCTCCGAAAGGCCTTGAGTATTGCATGCGTGCTGTTTGGGAATATATCGTGACATTACTTGGGTGAGAAGGGGAATAGGTCGTACCGGTCTGCAACATCATGATGACCTCGCTGCCTCTTCATTTTCGTATAAAACTCGAACATGTCGTACATAATTCCCCTCTTATTCGCAAAATTAGGGTTAGAACGATGAGGAAGAAGGAGGTAGGTTGGGCGATCGAGAATTCCTTCAGGACAGGTCAGTGCGTGTTCGGAACCTTTGATGATCCCTATATGTATATTCAGAAATTGTCAGTGTCAATGCTATACAAATAGCACTCACCCATGAATTCGCTAAAAACCAACCACGGATCTGACGGGGTAGTGTTAGTACTCTATCGTCATCATAAGAGAAAAGGACACTACTAAGATTCTTGCTGAGATTCTGTGGAAAATGAGGCCAGTATTGATTTACGAATACGTTATAGGTGACGAAGCAGTCATGCGCGTCGGCATTGTCAACATTGAAGAAAGCTCCTGCGCTATCTTTCTTGTCCAAGATATCTGCCGCGATCATTTTCGCCAGCTACATAAACGATTAGCTCGGGAAACTGTCCAGGCGACGGATTGGGACGCACTCGATCGAAAGTTAGAAAAAGAGGAAAGTGCTTATCCTTAAGTCCGCTATATCTCATCGGTATATTCATCTGTGATTCGGGCAGGTCGTCGGGATCAACAAGGCCCCCCTGGACACTTCGTGCCTTCATTTTTGCAAGTTCCTCCAGGGTATAGCCTGCCAATGCCAGAGATTCGAGAAGCTTCGTGAAATACTCTTCCACTTTCGTAGCGAGTACTCTGGATTTGGTGACGAAGATTTGGCGTGGCTTCGGCATGTCGGCGGCACTCATCTCCCAAGCTCGCTGAATACCGAGAATCTTGAACAGCATCGTCGTGGTTTTTCTAGTTGAGTGTGATAAATAAGCTAATTATATTAGGGGCAGGACACTTACCCCGTGCCACTGCGACCCAAGACGTAACATGACGTGGTACACTCGACAATCTCTTGTTCTTGAGGTCTGAACAAACATTGATCAGTAAATGCGTCACATTGGGGCAGAACTTACTTGAGTATAAAGACATGCTGTACGTCTTGGTTTGCGATAAGACCTTTTGGAAAGATAAGAGGAGGTGGCGAGCCAACTACATGATCGCTCACTATGCAGGAACGCCTAAAACAAGAAGTTACCGAGTCAATATTTGCGTGCCTATGAATCGTATTTATAAGCTTACTTGCGAGAATGTGACATATTTCTCCAAACTAGAAAAATGTTAGATGGAAACCAATTTAAAAAAGGATGGCCAAATTCCATACACAAGTAAAGAGTGAAGCTATGCCATGGATCAATGACTGTACAAATGACAACTGAAAGTACTCAACTCGGTCCATGTCCTTATTACTAAGATTAAGTGGGCTTCCTGAGCATTCTAGCTCGGGTTCAGCTGATGGGAATGATGCAGGCAGTAGGATCACGCTGCCTTTAGAAAGGACAGGCCTATTCCGAAAGATACACCTGTGCAAGCAACGATTCACTGAAGGGCATAAAGAGCCGAAAAAGGTCCTCACCTTCTACGATATTCTCTGCCGTTGCGTGCGAGATGGCTACCCAAGGCATCCCATATTTTGTCAAGTTGTGCATGCGTATAAATGCCATATATCTTGATTACTGGAGTTCGTATGAGCGTTAATGACGGACGGATGTAATTGCTCTTGACAGTTCACCTTGTCTTTCGGACTGTCAAGACTCCAGCCTCAATATCATGCTCGATGTTGATGTAAAAACGACGTACCTTTCCATCCTGGTCAGGGACACAATCAATCTGGTACTGCGAGAAAAGATCAGTCGTCTCCTGTTCTAATCGATGTATGTGAAATTACACTTACAACTAATCGTAGGTCCTGTGTCATCTTGGCATCGTAGATGGGTATGCCTGCATCTGGTCCGTTAAGTCGCTTGTGATTATCATCTGAAAAATGACCATTTGATAGCTGTCTGTGATAACGATGAGATCATTACAGCGAATTTCATCAGAAGACAGACTTGATCTTCCCGACGATAATCTTGAATATCTTCTTTTCTGATTTACGTAATTCACGCAAATTTTTGTAGGCTTCCGTAGATATGAGGATTCGCCACTCTCCGAACCCGTCCGCGTTCTCAAAGTAAAGCGCAGCCTTCATAGGCTGCACCATTTGGTACGCTTTGGGTCGGGTTGTTGGGCTCTCGACATCCTCGGTTGACGAAACTTCAGGTGCAACATCTTTGGCAGACTCACCCACGTTTGGGAGGAGTAAAGCTTTGATGTCGCCTGCCAATTCCGTCCTCCGCAGAAGCGAGAGATAGAACTTATGGAGAGCTGTCAGGGGAAACGTCAAAAAGCAAAGAATATACTCACCGAGAAAGTATTTTTCAGCTTCATAAGAATGTGAGTAGACAATGATGCGGCAGCCTCGCTCGTGAGAGGCACACCCACATCAAGCCTCAGGAAGAGAGATGCGTCGATAGACGTATGAACTTTCGGGCGATTACACTTGTACATTTTCTGAGGAACTTTCTTCTTGACGAATCCATCATCAGGTTGGTCGAAGAGATCGATCTCGTCTTCAAACGACCCTGCACCAGAAAATTTCATAGTGTTCAACGCGCAGAGTACAGGTAAAGCGTCCTCGATGAAGCCTCTGTGGCGGCTGATGTCCCTAGAGACATCCATCGCTAGAGGCTCAGCTGGAAAGTCTAAAAAGTACATAGACAGATTGTCTAGCATCGTTCTCGCAACGGATGTTGGATATTCTTGAGATATTCTTGGAAAGTCTGTCATGATCCGTGAGATCATTGCCTCACGGCGATCCCAAACTGTTACAGAGTCAGAGCTGATGACGCTCGAAGGAGGTTCGTGAGATACCAGAAATGATATATGCAAAAACATGGGGTGATGACGACATATGTTTGATCGTAGCTTGTAATGCGGTTGCTCCTGAACTTGAAATTGTGTCCAGGTGGCGCAAGGCGGTTCTGAGGCCTGCCTCGTTGACTATTCGATCTTTGGAGAGTAAGTCCAACATGGTCTGTTGAACAAGAGAAGCTTGTGATGATCAAGTGGTTATATGAAAGGCTGGGGAACTTAGACTTGAGCTATGTCAATGGTACAAAGAGCTTGGAGGAAGTCCGAGTGCGAGTCTGCAACGAGGTTGTCCTTATATCGTCGAGCCGGCGCTCTGTCTGAATCTCCAAACAGGTTGAGGCGCAAATAGAGCACCCAAAAACGACACCTGCAGGCAACCTGAAGTTACACATAGCGGTAAACTTGGGCCCTCAAATGATCCTAGATTGTGACAAGAATACGACCCTTACGTAGGTGTGGAACAGTGTAAGATGTGCATTCCGGAATAAATCGGCTCTCTATTTTTATGTAACAGTCACCTTACACTCGTCTGATCAAAAATGGTGCGTCTAGACTGATCTTTCTTGGAAATAAGGCTACAAGCATCAAGCTGGACCTACAGAGCGTGTTGTAATAGAAGCAGACGAGAGCAATATGATCATTGTTCGGAAATCTCCTACATGCATTTTATATAATACAAGGAAATATCATACGTTCACCTTCGAATGTTACAATGAATTACAACAAGAGATGTCTGCGCGTACACTGTCGTCCTTCTCTTGCAAGTTGCAAATACCGTTCGAATGTCTTGCCAGGCACCAATATGAAATCCGATTGGGATGTTTCCCACGCCATAGGGTATTGGGCATTGTGTAATTTGTGTTGACACAGTGATTTCGAATTGATGGTCTAGGGACCAGCACAGGCTTGCGAAGTTCATGAAACGCACGGTAGCCAATCCGCGAGTGTAGTATGATGCACTTCAGGTAAGTTCAGACCACCTGTATGCTCCCAGACATGTCTTGACCTCATGTTTACTAGTACTAGTAGTAGTAGTACTTTTAACCATCGTGGAAACCTTGACAGAGTATATTGCAAAATGTCATGATCTGTTCCTTGGGACCTTGTCATGGTCGTTGCCTCGTCGGTCGAGCAGACTGATCAACATGATGTTCATTAACTGGTGGTTGATGATCGAGGCGCAGATACGATTCCACGAAGATGAAAACTCAGGTGCAGCACCACCGCAGCTGGAGACGTGGAGCATACCAAAAGCGAACGATCACAGTGGGGCAGATGCCATCAAGATCGAGTGGAGCTCCGTGCAGCAACCTCCGCTTTGGTTGAAACGACTCAAACTACAAGGTATGCAGATCTCATTCTCATCAATGAAGTTACTCTCTTTCAGATTTACAATGAACCATACGCGCAGATACTGTTTTCGCATAATAAGATAATCCACACATTGATGTATCTATGTAGAAGCCAGGACGAGCCAATCATAATTGCATCATTTCACTATTTCTCCCTCCGTGCGGGCAGTCACTGAGGAGCATTCATATGGATCCCTGAAGATACGTAGGTATGTCCACCTCTAAGCACTGTGGCGGCGTCATCCACTTTTTTTCAGTCTCAATTCATGCACACCGGTAACACCAACCACACCGCCCTCTGCCATTGGCCCTATAAAAGCAAGGTTCGCCCGCCCTGCTAGTAACCTGGCACCGCAGTCCAAGTGATCTTTGGCCCAGGTTGTAAAGTCACCATGACGGTGGTGCATTAGTTGATCGTCCTTTTTTTCGAGTACCCACAATTGCAGTAGACGCCGAGCGTAATCTGCTGCCCGATGGGGTGGACCAAATCCCAGCTATGCGGAAAGTGATAGTAAGACGGCCACACTGTCGACATGACGAATATGTCGTGATGTCTTCGTCGGCATATAACCTGGGCTGTAGAGTGACTGTCTGTGATCCTCTCAAATACTAATAGTGCCCAGCATTTACCCGTCCCTAATCCCGAAAACACACATTTGTTCTGTGGTCGTAAATAGTTAATCGCGTGTCACTATTTTACGAGCAGTGGGTCAAGTGCATCCTCATTCTAGCTTGTGACTGTCCGTAGACCTATGGGACACCAATGTGTCTACCATGAGGTACTCCCCAGCGGTGCAGATACCAGCTGACCAAACCAATAATAGAGAAGTTATGCAAAAGAAGCTAATCGATTGCCCAATCTCCAACCATGATCCTGTGTCATATGTCAATTCGATACGATCTGACCACCAGCTAGCCTGCTCACCGGTATCCGTGACGTTCAAGAAAAACGTCATTGTCATTCCTGATCTAGATATTAGTGATCGGTGCAGGTCAAAAGGAACAACGCACCATCAGTGAGTGTCAGAGCCACGAGGAATAGCGAGAAGGGTGGTAGGTGGAGTCTTGCATTTAAAGTGGCAAAAACAGCTGATAAGATCACATATGGAGCGACAATTTTGAATATCTGGTAATATTTCAGGCTGGCGGTACGCGAAGCAATGTTTGAAGAACCCACCAGTAACGCTGCCATCAAGAATGGATTAAAAATTGGCACCAGACGGTACACAGGTTCCAAGTAGAACGATCTACGAGAGGTGAGCAGCAGAGCTGGATCAGTTCGTCGGGGAAACTCACGAAATTGAAGCAACGCTGGACATAGTCGATCATCAACATCAGCAACACGAAAGCCAGTCTCGTCTATCACTCACTTGCCGGTTCCAAAGAAAGCCACCTGAACGAAAAACAAGAAAAAGAGTGCTATTCTGATATGGTCAGTGTGAAACTCGTATCCTTGATTCTGCGAAGCGGCCCTAGCTCGAGTTGACTGGACGATCGTTTCGACTTCTATCCACAAGAGTAAATTGCATGTGAAAGCGGCATAGAATAGGCCTTCAACACTGATCGAAAGAATGACGAAACAGACGCCGAAGCCCAGGAAAAGCGATATGATTCTTGAGGTTGGAGTGCTGTGCTGTGCTTTAGAGATGAATGGGAATGCCGACGATACAGCTGAGAAGTGTAAAAGTCAGATGAATGACTGATGTCAGTTGATTAGCAAGGGTACCGAGTATGAGCCATGCTGAAGATTGGTTAATGATGGACAATCCCTGCTTTGCTTGTAAACTCTTCACTGAGCTTGCAGTAATGGTCATGGCGAGCAAGATAAACAACACCTTGGATACGAATGAGTTGACTACATAGCGCCATTTACAACTACCTACCTGGGTGATCTCAGATAGTTTTGCGGCTTTCGGAGCACCGTTCAACGCCAAACGCGTACAACCTGCGGCAACTATAATAATCATTGCCCCTCCGCACATGCTAAGACATAGATGAGCATAAGCAATATGCACAATCTGTCAGACTGCGCTCACATCATGTACAAATCCTCTCTCTTGTTAACGCTGAGTAGGGGGAATATGCTAGTTACAAGACAGCTACTCATCCAGGAAAGTAAGAGTCTCGGGTGTTGCGACCGAACGTGACTTGGCCATGATGCATACGGCCATAAAATACCCATAACCACAAAACCAATGCTCCACAGCGACCGATGAGTGTAGGCAGCCTGAACCATTCGTAAGTCAAACAAGCTTCATAAAATGAACAAGGATCGACGCACGACCATACACTGGAGCACAACCACCACAATAACCAAGTGAAGCAACACTCTAATTACAAAAGGTCCGCGTCTGTCCTTCGACTTGAATTGTTGTACAACAATTGGAACTCCACGCAGTGCGAATTGCTGCCAGAAGTAGCAGGGGAAAGTCACATAGACATAAAACGTCCATGGAGCTCTCTCTGCAGCAAACAGTGCCCAAAATGTTGCTAGTATGGTTGTGGTGGCAAGTATGACCACGGTACGCTGCCTGTCTGAAACCAAGGGAGCTGGTGGGGGAAAAATTGACAACGATGCATAAGCAGACCATCCCAGATATGCTATTACGACGATGGTCCGTATAAGTACTCGGTTATAGCTGCATTCTCTCAGTAATTGTTCCTAGCGGTAGTCAAGCAGCTTACGTTTCGAGATATCGAAGACCTTGTAGAGTGACCTTGATGAGTTCAGCTGTCTCTCGACGGGCTTCGAACCATCCTCCATCACTGATCAAACGTTCTATTTTGGACAACCAGGATACTCTTGAAGGCTTCCCGTCTTGAGTGACTTCTTCTAAAGGCTCGAAAGCTTTGTATAGAATGGTTTGTACGGCCTTCGATTCTACCAGCCAGCTAGTTATGGACAGAGAAGCCAGATGGCGCATTTGGGACGCACCGTGTTTGACTCGGTAGTGTTCTAAAATACTTTCTGCATTTGCCAATGCAAGCTGGGCCAAGGCTGACTCTCCTTCTCGCGGTAGTAAGTAGCCAGGTCGCGTAGGGTCTGCATCAGGGAGAATTCCTACTGAATTTACAGGGTAGTTAATACCAAGCAGCGCAGCCATCAGGGGTGCAATATCCGCTTGTTCCACGTCTCGTCGCAAGAAGTCGTCAAGTTGCCAGAGCCGAGAGTACTCATCGTGCGAAGAAGGAATGATGTCAGGCATTGGGCCCCTAATGCCTCGCCCCCATGCAATTAGTGGGGTACGCGTGTTGTCCGGGTCTGCGAACTCCTTCAGTACCTCATTGTTAAAACTGATACAGCGCGGACCTCACCGCCATCACCATGGTTGCCGATCTTAGACATGCCGTGGTCAGCTGTAAATACGAAGCTTGTCTCTTCGTCGTGGTAGAAGTCGGAGAAAAGTTCTTCTGTTTGTTGGACGATGCGATCGACGACTTGGATATTGTTCATGTATTCCTTTACGGGGTAAATCAATGAAAACGCACTAATGGAGATGCTCACCTTGGAGTGTGGCCTATATGAGTGACCAGTGGTATCCAGACCAAGGAGGTGCAGAAAGAATACCACCTTGTCAGCACGTAATTCTGAATCAAGCAAGTCGTTCGATGATGCGTTCTGAAATAACGTCTGAAGTTGGTCCAAAACCCAGGTATCTAGAGCGGTGGCATCTATCCATTTGGTCTGATTTAATAACATGACTGCAGTAGCTCTGGACATTCGTGCCTTTCGTAAAGTCTTCGTCCTCCTCATCGTAGCTCCAAGTGTCAACTTTTCCGGGAGTTGCGCCTTGGGAAAACATTGGTAATATGTCTGGGGAACCGAAGGAGAAGGTGTGACTAGATTGATTGAAGATGGAGTCAAAGTGAACCTGGAGAAGGATGAGATATCGTTCGCGGTGTCTGTTGCTACAATACTGACTGGATTCGTTTTCCAGCCCTATCTCACGATTCTCGTCAGTATATGATGACAAGGAGAAACAAGAAATGGGCACTTTACCTTGGTCACAGCAGAGACATCCTCATACATTCCCCCTTGAATTTTGTGAAGTCAGCCCAATATTACTGATGTATCGGGCAGTGGCATACCGATGATTGCGACATGCCCAGGTCGACTTTCCGTTGGTACTCGAGTGTGCGACAATCCAAACGCCCCTCGTGTTTGAATAATATCACGCAAATAAGGCGCTACAATCTTTGGTGAGGAAGGAATAAAAGAGAACGCGTTCACACCAAATAGAAGGTCTGCGCGTAGACCGTCTCCTAATAGGAATTGATGGATGAGCAGTTGGTGTTACAGAAAGTGAAGCTATACTTGCCCACAATGAGAACGACCCGTTTTGCTTCCCCAGAGCCAGCTCTGCGAGGAAGCATGCCGTGGACAACTGGGCTAGTGAAGTAGCAGTCAAAAACAGAAGCAATGAATACGACGTGGAAGATGAGTCCCAGTGTTAGCAACTTGAGAACATTTCTATGTGATGACACTGTCATTTGTATGCTTGAACAGAAGCCACGGATCTGCAGCTCGGGCCGTTGACTTGCAAAGTGTGTGAATAATATGCCTTTTCAAGATGCGGGCACCAAGCGAGCAGTGTATGTTACGTGATGTGTCGGGGGCGGGTTGAGCTTGAAAATGCCGCTGACGCGCCAGTTCCCGACTCCGCCGGCTCTCTGTTTCTGATTGCCGCTTCAATGTTTTCTTCGTTCTTCCACTACTCTTGCTTTTCGATTTTTGTCTCTCGCGTTCTTGTCTTCCCTGATTTAAACAAATCTTCGGGCATCCTGATGAACGCAGACAATTAAGATTTCAAAAAAAGATATAGTTCTGAAACCAATTTCCCACGGATGGACTTTCCCACGCACGATTTGGTAGAGAACGGCACAGACAAAACCCTCCGGAGTCCATCCACTACGGGGTCGGGAATACTGCTCCACCAGTACCTCGCGTAGAATGTATCAGGTATATTTGTAGTAGCCAATAGTTACAGACTGTAAGCGAGGCGACTTGTGTCGCCGATTTCCCAAGGGGTATATCTTAAACTCCGAGTCTCAGGGAATTCAGGGACACCTTTAAACAATCATTTTATCTTCCTCGCCAGCACCTCTCTTAGTGGACAGTGGTTCTTACTGGTACGCCCATCTTGCATCCAAGTCGGTCTTACGTGATGAACAAAATTTACAGCGAAACTTCACTGGACCATGACTTTAGCAATCTCCCACGATTCCACTGTGTGCAACCTGCCCCCCTTTCCTCCTGAACTTTGGATTACAATATTTAGCCTCGCCACTGATATTCCTGGTCTACTGAGCTATGATGACCCAAACCCATCTGATCTTCCGCGTCCCCTCCTTAAAGAACGCGAGCACAAACTGTTGAAAGAGTCTCTTTTCACAAAGAGGAATATTATTCTTGTCTGTAAGACATGGAACGTTCTCGCCACCAATTTTCTCTATCGGAGTGTTCTGGTCACTCGCCCAGCTACCCTGTCTTCTTTGTTTGTCGCCCTCGGTGGCAGATCCTCTGGAGCAGCCCGCTCCCGTCACGTAGGGTGGTGGACGAGACGACTTGATGTCTTGATACAGGATGACCATTGTGAGGCATCTGATTACGCCCTCCTCGCCAACATAATTCGACAGTTCCCAAACCTGTCGATCGTCAATCTATCTATGCCCATGCTTCCTGATAATGATTCCTGGCTTCGGCAGCTACCCGAATCAGTCGTGATGGCACTAGCTGAATTTTGTGGTCCATCATTGCGCGTATTTGATTGTTCTGATTCCATCTTGCGCCCCTGCAGGTATTGACTTAGCCTTATCGCGCACACAGCACTTGCTGATTACTTTTTATAGAGAGGATCTGATGAAATTGATAATTGCAGCACCAAATTTGAGTGTGCTCCACTGCCCAATTTGCTCGCCCAGTGCAAGGGACGGGTCTCCTTCTGCTAGACTCGACGTGCCCGTCATGACCAAGCTGCAGTCCTTGTCACTCATGTCGGTCTTTTTGCGGGATTATCTGCCAGACAATAGAGACGCCAACCACTTCCCCGCTCTCAGAAAACTTACTTACGACTGCATCCCTCCTCCATTCCTTGACCATACTTGGAAACATTTTGTGAGGCTGAGCTGCGCGAATGTTACTACCGTGCACCTCGACTATTCCCTTCAAGCCGACCGTCTTCAAAAAGAGCTGGATCTGCTCAGTGAATGCTGTTTGTCTTTGAACGACCTCGTCATTTACATCCGTTCATGGACGGAGATCAACCCAAATCTCACCCTCCCTCCTTCCATTTCATATCTGGGATTATATTCCAAGCTACGCAAGGCACCCACATTCCATTTTATGCAACTATTTGCCGCTCTTCGTACTATGTCAGGTTCGAAGCTCAAGACTGTCCGATTGCTGCACGCGGACGCTGTGGAAGATTTACGGGAGAGCTCTCGGGATCTGTTGCAGTGTGAACTCGCTGATAGCACTCGTATTACATTCCGCATCGAGGACCACGAGGGTCATCTTCTGATGCCTTGATGCGTAGGTCATGGGTACAGTATAACACGTGTGGTTTGGACATTGGTGTATTCTTAATTGAGAATATCTTCATTCACACCACATATTGATTCACTCACGTTCCTAGTCTTCAGGCATCTATTTAGATACATCATGGATCCATGATCTGTATCCAATACGTGTACACTGCTGCAAACATCGCCCTTCATTACTCCCGGCGTCCGTCAGGAACGCCCTGATAAGATCTGCACCTGATGACTCCTCATCGCCCGACTCATCAACTACATCTGAGGATGTTATTTTCAGTCGCTAACAATAGACAATGTCTAAGCGCCAGTCACATTACATTACCAGTAAAGAGTGCTTATTCAGGAATGAGTACTGAGTGCTGTATCATCGCTTCGTCCGAGCCCTCGTACTAGACACATTTAAATAGCTGATGTAGCGGATGGCGGGTCTATTGCCGAGCATGCCATGCGCTTAGTTTTCGTTTTAACAAAACCAGTTGCCAAAATGCTTCTCGTGCGGGTCTCGTGATATCTTTCTCTAGAGTACACCAATACGCAAATGACTGTAAGCGTAATAATAACATTCAGCTCACGTATGCAACTCGCTAAAATACAGTCGTGCAGATGGAGTCCGAACTTCTATGAAGTCTCCAAGTGCTCGCACATGGCGCACTAACATGGAAATAACACCGCACTAGGTCACCAGGACTGTCGTAAACATATTCGTGAATGGGAGAGTGATATGATGGAATGCAAATTATGATGTGTTGGGTATCACTGCGTGGATATGACCAATGTTCTAGATGGAGGGGCGTAAAAATATGCGTGCAGATTCGTGGCGAAGACTTTGATGATGCATGAAGGCTAGATCTTGAGCTCGCGAAACCCGCGCACGTCAAGCCGCCCGGTGCCATTCTTCTGCCATTCCTCATCGTCAGCCGCTTTGGAAGCTTTCTTGAATTTCCCGCCAGGAATGACAATCTTTCCTGCGCTCGTATACGCAGTACGTGACTTTGGAAGACCGAGTGCCTTGCGCTGGCGTCGAGTAAGGGGTTTATGAGTTTCAGGAGGCGGCGTATTGCATGCGGGAGGGGTACTAGGAAGCGGAGATGAAGCAGAAGATGATGAACGGCTGGATTCTGCGGAGGAGCCGGGGGTGGAGAGGTCTGGGGTCGAGTCATCCATGTCATCATCTGCCTTGACTTGACTCAAGGGTGTGCGAGAGGGCGAGCGTCGTGAGGTTCGCGTTCGCGTTCGCTTAGAAATCGCGTCAGATGTCGACGATCCAGATGATTCGTCGAAAGAACGCTTTGGTGACCGATGAGTTCTGATACTCGATGTAAAAGACTGATGGGGACCGGTCGGCTGACCGGGGACGGGAAGTAGTGAGTCCACCTCGATGTTCAAGGAACCAGTGGAAGAAAGGGGTGAGGGTGAGCGGGATATGGGGAGTGGGACATGTGCAGGTGTTGGTGGTGTATTTTCACGATTCGATTTAACATTGTCGATTGGACTATTCTTGGGAAAACTCTTGAGATCAGATTTGGCTTTGCTCCGGGAGACGGCTTTCTTCTTGGCGGGCGAAGCAGCAGGCGGTACTGCGTCGGCGGGTAGTTCACAAACCTCGGGAAGACCAGCGTGCGGCCCTCTCAAGTTTCGTATCGAAGAAAAATGTTCCCAGTCATGATATCTAGAAAGGCAGGTTAGCGCGTAGCCAATAGGTATACTAGGGGAAATGATGACTGACGCCACGTATATTGTCCCCTCTGACTCCTGCGAATCGTTCATCTCGTCGCGCTGCTGCTGCCTCTTTTTCCTCCGCGCATCTCGCTCGTTATCTTGAGATGATGACTGGTCCTCGCTCTCGGCACCCGCCTTCCACTCAATGACGTATACCAATCCAGGCTGGATAACCTTGACATTCCTTCGCGCAAAGTGCGCGAATGCAGAAAGTTCAAGGTGCCCGCCATAAGTGCCTATAGCGCGTCACAACGCTGCACAGGAAGAAATCGGGAGGGCAAGCCCTGGCACACCTTGTTCTCGCATGCACCGCAAATGGGCGCTTAGTCCACGTTCATCCTCACAAAAGGGTTGATAGCGTTGCGCATGGCCCTCGATCCAGTCACATATATCTTGGCGCAGCTGGAGGTGCTGCGACGGCGAGCCATAGAATTGATCGCAGAGAGCCCGAAATAGGCAATTGCCATCGCCCACTGTTTGTGCAGCGTAGAGACCCTGCGAGCGAAGTTGCTCTGTAAGAAGCTGAGTATTCTGTTCTGGATCTGTTATAGGCTGTGTAGGATACAAGAATCAAATGACGAGACAAAACGTGAGTGGGATGCATGGATGACATGCGTGACACTCACTCGACCCTTGGATCTTGTTGTGCGGGACCTCACTAGGGTTAGCAATATTAACAAATCATCATCATTTGTTGTTATCAAGATCGACGTACATGGCAATGGTGCTTTAGCACGTCTCTGGGATTTCTTCGATGGGCCCATTCTACTTGTAAAAAAATTCAACGAGTTCTGTATGTGGGATCGTGTTGGTTGTGAATAAAGCACAGCTGCCGCGTTTCGGGGTCCCGAGACCCGGAAACCAGGGGCTGTGCCGGCACACGGGCTTGCAGTTGCA
The DNA here is from genome assembly GCF_016647785.1 of Suillus fuscotomentosus. Classification (NCBI taxonomy): domain Eukaryota; kingdom Fungi; phylum Basidiomycota; class Agaricomycetes; order Boletales; family Suillaceae; genus Suillus; species Suillus fuscotomentosus. Next base: position 134,824 of record NW_024539599.1, read on the forward strand.
GCAGGCCCGGGAATCTTGCAATGTCTTATCTAGACAGAACAAATTGTAGAGTGACACGCACGAGCACATTTATCAACTGGGTCCTAGGTATTACCCACGTCTAACGTTTAGTGTACTTTAGCCTGCCCCTGGGCCTGAGGAGGCCTGAGTCCCTAATGAAAAAGGAAATAGCCGTTTCTATCATAGGGTCTACGAAAGACTCGGTTGGAGTTGTGAGGCAATAAATAATGCTTTTAATGTGACCGTGTAAGAAGTCAGGACGATCTCGGGCTGCAGTCAAAGTTCGGATCCTGTGTTGGATACTTGATCATAAGACTCAGGCCTTAACATGCAGCATCTGAGCACAGTGCCCATCATCCCAGTGACGCTCGACTCCCCACTCGGCTATCACCGCCCGGTGTTGGGAATGTCTTCTCGCCGCCACCTCGATCTGACACGAACTCCCGATATCTAGTTTGCCCATGATGAATGAATGTTGACACTTGGTGGAAAAGAAGACGCTTACATTCTCCCCAGCCTTACCTGTTCCTCGCGTGAAACAGACGGCCTTGTCGTCTTAAGTACTTTCAATAGATGCTCTTGAGAAATTTCGTGCTGCAGAAAACAGCATTCATTAGAGGGATCTATATGAGAAGAGAAAAAACACAAACCTTCTTGGGCGTTACAACAGCCCTGCTGTCCTCCTCCATCCCCCCAGATTTCGATGCCTTAATTTGTTGCAGCTAGAAACATATCAATCATCTGTGCCAGCACGAGCGCAGTTTCTTACTCGTCGTTGCATTTTTGTTTCGTCTGCCTTAGACGCAGCTTTTGCTGCATCCTTCCCAGCGCCCAGCACCACATACTTCACCGGGACCTCATCAGCCAGACCCGCGCCAGCTCTCCTCCGGCCCGCCTCGACATCACCTCCACTATCACCATCCGCCTTCCCAGCATCTATAGCAGCATGCACTACTTCCAGATGCGCGTTGTACACGAGAGCCTGTAAATCCGCACCCGAGAAGCCCTCAGTGACACTTGCAAGTCGATCAAAGTCCACAGAAGGTGCGAGCGTTAGCTTCCGGGATGCTGCAACCAAAATCTGAACAGGTGCACAAGACAATGTCAAGATTGTAGTATATGAAACACGGTGGGGCACTGACCTCTTTTCTATCCTCGATACCAGGCAAGTCGCATAGCAACGATTTATCAAGCCGACCAGGACGAAGTAGTGCGGAGTCGATAAGGTCTGGTCGACTTGCAAAAGATCAACAATCGGACAATGTGATCAATGGAAATAGCCCACCTCGTTGCAGCGAGAACATAGACTCCATCGAGCCCCTCGGCACCATCCATCTGGGTTAGCATCTGATTCACCACACGGTCCGTCACGCCTGTGCTGTCGTGTCCTCTGCAGACAACATTTATGGATGTAACAGAGAGTACATAAACATAAACTTGCCTCTTTGGTGCAATCGAGTCAAACTCGTCGAAAAAAAGTACGCAGGGTTTTGCAGCCGATGCACGATCGAAAATATCTCTCACCTAAACAGAGTGAGTGTTTCCTTGAGAAAAATCATATATACGCACTGATTTTTCACTCTGTCCGATATATTTATTCAACAGCTCTGGACCCTTGATGCTGATGAAGTTCAGCCCACACTCTTTCGCGACGGCTGACGCAAGTAGCGTTTTTCCACAGCCAGGATAGCCGTACAATAGTAGCCTGCATTCCCTCCATAAATCGCATACACAACAGAGTATTATAAACACACCCAGATCTCAACCTCAGCGGAGACTGCTTGAACAATTGAGCATACTTCGTCGGCCATTCTAAGGTTTCCCTCAACGCGAGCTTGGTGTCCTTTAAGCCTGCATCGCCACAATTAATGGACCAACAATAAGATATTCTCAAGGGGAAGCACGCACCGCCAATGTCAGCCCACTCAACGTCCGACTTTTGTAAGGGCACATCCCTCAGCGAGAGAGGCACAAATCCCTCTTGGGCCTCTACAAAATCTTTCGCAGAAAGTGTGACCTTCCCGAACCATCGTCAAATAGTGAAACATGCGCATCAGATAATGCTCACCTTCTCAACGCCCACGCCCACTTCTGACACTGCCCGTCCAACGGCGACCTGTATCGTCCGTGTGACAAGGTCGCGCAGGTCTACAGGAGAATAGCCTTCCGTCCCTACTGCGAGTCGAGTGTACTCAGGTGGGTCGGATTCATCGACAACAAATGACAATGGCTCCTTGGCCATGGCAAGCCGGCGTGACACAAGACTGGCGAGAATCTGTTCGAGTCGTTTCTACCCAAAAGGCACCAATAATGAAGGAGGAACCCACCTCCTTCCGTGCCTCCCTTCCCGGCGGAGGAATGGAAGCGACATCCTTGAAGACATGCAGCGTATGTAGTAGCGAGTGCACGCTAGTCTGGCTTTCTGCTGTGGCGAGGAGTACGATACCACGGAAATTCGATGGTGCAAGGCGTGCATTGGAACTATATTGCATGAGGAAGAGCTCCGTTATATGTCGCTGGCGGAAAGAATCCGCCTGCTCGACCTCTGCAGCACAGACTTTGTCGAGGTTGTCGAAGATAAGGACGGAGGGGCTGTGCCATCGTGCTAGCACAAAGAGGTGGCGAAAGAGTGCACCGAGGGTCTGAGCGGGCTTGGATGCGAGCGGGGAGAAGTCAATATAATGTATGGCTGATTGATATTGAAGATTTCGAGTAGCAACAAAAATGGTTAGACCAGAAAAGCATTAGAGCACAAGATATCCCACTCACAAGCATACACGCGCTCATCTGCTTCCAGTCTGCGCGCGATCTCCTTCGCAACTGATGTCTTGCCCATTCCCTGACGGCCTGTTATTAAGATGCCAGGGACTGCGATACATGTGGACACGCGAGGTTCGAAAATCCATCAGAATGCGTTGCAAACAAAATCCTTTACACATACCTCCCTGAACGACATCTTTGCGCGCATGTACGGCGTAGGTCGCGACACAAGTCTTTGTCATGTCTTCGAGAATATTAGAGACACCTGATAGATGAAGCGATGGTGTCACTAGCTCTGGTGAGATCGCTGCCGAAGTTGGAGGGGAAGATGATGCGGACGCAGGACTAACAGAATGATCAGCTGAGGTCGCACCCAAGGGGATGTACCAACGTACTCATCGAGGTTTCCATTGATTGTGGGCCCTTGCTCACGGGCACCTGTGAGCGATATCCTACAAAGTCATTATATTAGCGATGGTGGTGGAACTACATACAAGAAAAGAAAGTAACGCACCGAACGAGATCCCAGTCCCCGACCCCACCCTTCACTTCACCGACAAACATCACATGGGTCTCCAAAACGGAATCAGAGATTCCCAGCCACACTTCCCACCCGTCCTTTCCGTTCCTTTCATCATCCTTTGCTCCCAACTCTTTGTTCGACCCTGGGTGCATTATCTTTGCTTCGCCATCCTCCTGCTCAGCTTCAGCACTTGGTTTGATGCCGGCATTTTTTTTAGTATCGGAGTTTATGATATTCGTCGGATCCTTGGGCGGCTCCAGCCAACGTGCACGCGCACACCACCATCCCGAACGTGGAGGGTTAGGATTTGGGTCGAACGGGATGTACTGAGTCCCTGTAAGCAGCGATAGGGTGTAAGGATGAATGTATGCGCGCGTTTTGGCGTCGGGTAAATTGGTCGTTTCGGGAACGTTGACAAGGCGCGCAGGGAGCACCCGGAGGATTTCGGATGGATATGAGGGTTTGTCCTGCGTCGACACAACGGTTCCGTGCTCTAAGCTGGTTGGTGATGATGATTTGGTTTCTGCTTTGGATTTCCTGTGCGACTTGGGAGCAATGGTGACCTCGGTATCTGTCGTGAGCAGCGCTGCGGTCACAGACGTGTCGAGCGAGACTTGCGATTAAGGGAAGATCAGTAGGGGGTACCAATGTGAACAAGATAGTATGATGGCACACACCGATTCTTAATCGTACTCTCGTCCGCCCGAGCACCCAAACATTGATCTCTTGTCCGACATTCGCGACTCGCACTTGGGAGAGGAGAGTACCTTCAACGTGTGCTGCATGCAGTTCCTGGCATAGGTGGAGTCAAGACAGCTAGTCAGCCGGGATGTCAGGACCTACCACTACGTCCCAGTCATCTGCACTGAGGGGCTCAGTGCTCACCGTCTTTGCGTATGGGAGGTCATATAATAATCCTAATTCCACCTGCCGATTCAAGCTACACCATCAGCCGGAGGAAGGAACAGCTATACGCGGGAATAAAAAGCGCACCACGTCTCCTTCTTTGAAGCCCAAACCTGCTGCATACTGAGGATCTATCTCTAGGGTTTCTATTCCACGTTCGGCTGCGGTAGAGTTGAATAAGGCAAGGGATGATGCAGAAGCCATGCCGGTCCAGCCAACATATGCCTCTCTTCCCTCGCCATCGGTGGGCTTCAAGTGGACAGCAAGGGTTTGCGGACGCTGCAGTAGCGATCAGGATAGTTCCAACCGAAGTCAGAGTTAAAGTATGAGACGAAGAAACAATGTGAACATACAATCTGTCTCTCGAGAAGGGGACCGTAAACTGATATTGGGAGGTTGACCAGGGATGATTTCAGTGATACAAAATGCACCTTTGCGCGTCGAGGCATTTTTTTAGACGATCAATTGACTCTTGAGTAGTGCATATACAGACACGAGACGTGCGTGCTACTAGACTAAGTACTAACTTAGTAGTAGGTGCAATAAGCTTAGACTCAAAGCGGGACCAGTTTGGACATTTCTGGACGGATCAGCTGACGTCGGCAAGTTGGACCGACTCGTATTATGTGCAGAACTTGATTTGATAACTGAGTTCCTCAAGCTGGCTCGGAGGAACCGGGCACCCAAATGAAGCTTCAGGGTGTGGCCACTGCGACTGTGTTTCATCAACCTCAGGTTCTGAAACTCGGATCGTCTCGCAGCCTCGGAAGGACTCTGGAACACACATAGTTTCAAGTTCAATATCGTGTGGATCTCTACTGATCCCTATAGGTGTGTGCCTATCAGCAAAGTACCCCCTCGGCCTTATCATGTCAGGTACTTTTAGAACGTTGCATGCCTGAAACTCACAACTTCATTCTTGGAGAACTGCACTTTAAAAAGTCCACGTGCTATCAACAAGCACTGAAAGAAAGGACTCTGAAACTAAATGATGCCACTAGATTATCTTGGACCATCGCTGAGCCAAACCTTTAGTTGCAACACAAGTTTCTTTGCGGTAACCTCTAGCTTCTCATCTCTCGTCCGTGCTACATCCACAATTGTCCGTTTCCTACCTGAAGCTGTTAGAACGAGGCCAACCCGCCTTGGCGAGAATGAAATAGACAGCGCGCTGAATGGTACTGGCGCAAGGTCTGATGTCCACTTGCTCGTGCTCGCAGATCCAATTCCACTATTATTCACCCTGAACATGCTGGACGATGAAGGCGAGGCGTTCACTCCATGTGGGTTTGTGTGGACAACTCCCTCGCGGACACCGTAGTGTCGAACGAGGTCTTCTAGCCGGCTGCGCGGTTGCATAAGGTCGAAAAGGTCTTTGAACGAATCCTCTCGCTCGAGGTGAAGCGATGAGTCATCGACCATAACATCTTCGTGGACCTTGAGTGCAATGAAGAGGTCGAGAACTTTGGTCTCTCGTTGCAGAGTATCACAAGAGGAAGTAGAAGCCGAGGAAGAAAATGGGAATGGATCTGATGAGTAGGGAGGGCGTATCATCGAGTTGTATGCGGGTAAATATGTGGAGCGCAGCACATGCTCACACGCTTCGCTGGCAAGGTGAGTTCCGGCCGTCATGGTCAAAGGACTTGAACAGCACGCACCAATGTAAAATGAGCGATTAACCGACCGGAGTTGTGTGGAGAGCCAACAAAGTGTCTTTCTCTGACGTTCTATCTTTCCCTCGTCAATCCCAGGCGTTTGCGGAAACGTCATATACACGATCTTCAATAATAGGTGGGGAGGTAGGTCAGATGGCTTCGCTACTCCACGATGTTCACCAGGGAAAGGGGGTGGGGGTAGAGTGCTGGCATTAGGGAAATAAGGAGGGGGTGGAACAGATTGCATGCACTTTTCCTCGACAATGACCATAATGATGTCTGCGGATGCGCCTCTAGTTTTATACACAAATGGAGTTATTCTGGTCCCCGGAAGCAGTGCAGCCTGCTGTGAGAACTGTGCGGTGATTTAAAGTGTAGCCTAGGCAGAAGAACGTTGATGAAATTTGGGCTGATTTGGCTGAAGAGGCTATGGATAGTCAAAGAACAGCATGGGCCTATCATACCGTGACCTTCCTTGTGCCTAAAGGCCTAACCTCCGAGTACCGCCTTGTACCGCCACGGCGCATTGCTTAGCAGTGCGCAGCATCACGTGACTAATTTAAACTCACGTCTCTCTGTCCCAAATTCAACTTGAACATGTTATAATTTATTAAGCCTGTACTCCATCTTACCAATAAAATCATCGCAATGTAGACTTTTGGTGCGAGCAGGACAAGAGAGCAACGACTAGATAGGACAAATGATCTCAGTCTTGGGGACAAGCACTCTGGTATATTAGATATGTACCTAGATAGGACAAATGCTATTGGTACTTGTGAGCTTGGTAAACGGTACGAAAACATTAAGTAACTTACATCTCAGTCTTGGGGACAAGCACTGAGATGTTTCTGCAAACGACGTGCTATTTTATCATGCGGGAGAATCGGAAGAACGAGGAAAGAAAAACTAAATGACTTTAAGACATTGTACTTGGCCGATGTCACAAACGTCCGCATGACGGATGCGCTCGTACCTTTCACTCCGGCGTGTCCGACGACTCTACTCTCGACACTCCCCCTTGAGCGCATTCCAGCTTCATCAATCCTCTCAACTTCTCGAGTCTGGGACGTGGTAGGGCTTTGGTGAGGGCGTCCGCGACATTCTCCTCAGTAGGGCAGTAGATGAGCGCGAAGGTGCCGTTCTGGACATGGAACCGGACAAAATGATAGCGTAGGTCGATGTGTTTGGTGCGCGAATGGAATTTGTTGTTAGACGCGAGGGCTATCGCGGCCTGATTGTCGCAGTACACTGGTGTAGGAGGGGACTCGTACAGCTCTTCAATGAGCAGCTGTAGGTACATGATCTCGCGACCTACAGTGGTCAGGGCGATGTATTCGGCTTCGGCGGTAGATAGGGCTATGAGTGGTTGCTTGCGGGCGCTCCAGGCAACCGGACCATCTGCTAGTAGCACGATGTAGCCGGTCATTGAGTGCCTATGAGCTTGGGACGCCCAGTCAGCGTCAACGTAGGCTTCTAAGCCTGTATCCAGCCCGCCGAGGGTGATGCCATAGTCCGACGTACCCTTAAGATACCTCATGACTCTTTTGGTGGCCTCCCAATGTGCAGGTCCTGGGTTGCGCATGAACTGAGATAGGATGGAGACCGCGAATGCAATGTCCGGACGCATGCTGGTAGCAGCATACATGAGCGAGCCGATACCACGCTGGTAAGGGACATTCTCCATTGCTTCGGCTTGAGCATGAGTAGAGGGAGAATGTGACTCTGAGAGTGCTGCGCCCGTATCCATGGGCGTGGCAGCAGTGTTAGCGTTAGTGAGATTGAAATGTTCCAGGATGGTTTCGACATAAGCTTTCTGAGAGAGCCGGATGGTGCGCGCAGCACGGTTTCGTTCTACTTTTAGACCCAGCAACCAATTCAATTCACCTAAGTCCGAAATCTCAAAGTACTGCGTGAGATCGTCCTTGAACTTGATGATATGGTGCAAGTGCTTCGATGTAACGGCCATATCGTCGACGGAGACAGTCACGACAGTGTGCTCGTCTTCGGTGTGTCGATAGAATACGGCTTGGTCGACTTGGGAACGGGTAAACTCCATCTTGGCGAATGCGGATGCTAACTCCTCAGACCACTCATAGCCCGCCTGTTTCAGGCCGGGCAGACTCCTCCGCAGCTTCAAGACCTTGCCTTCATCACCACTCTTCAAGTATCCAGGCGGGGGGCGCATGTAAATGTCCTCTTTCAGTTCAGCATACAAATACGCACTCTTAATATCCACTTGGTGGACTTCCCAATCGAGTTTGGCCGCCATGGTGAGTACGGCTCTTATTGTCGTCATGTTGGAGGTTGGCGCGAAAGTGTCGAAATAATCGACGCCGAATTTCTGGCGCTGTCCGTTCGCCACCAGTCTTGCATGGAGTTTCAACTTCTCTCCGCTTGGGCCACGCTTTGTCGCCAGTACGTAGTGGCACGGGATCAAATTTGCACGGTCAGGTGCGTCGACAAGCTCCCAGGTTCCTAACTTCTCCAACTGACTCAACTCATACTGTATCGCCTCTCTCCATTCTTCAGCATCCGGACCGGATAGAGCTTGTTGGAGGGTCGGCTCGGGTTGTACAGCTGCCTGCGCGTATAGGTGAGTAATCTGTTCCTCGTATCCTGCTGATTGGGCTGCCAGTGTGGCTATCTCCCCCTCGTTTAGCGCCGAGTAGTACCCTGGCGGTGGCCGCATCCTTGTGGCTCTAGGTGCCGGTGGCGTCTCTTGTTGGTGGGAGGCTCTTGGTGGAGTAGATGGGGGTTGTGGTGCTGGTGTCTGGCCGCTAGGAAGCTGAGGTTGGGTAGGTCCGGTAGGAAACTGAGGTTGGGCAGGTCTGGACTCCCCCTCGGCCGGTACATCAGCAGCCACCTCAACATTCGAAGGTGGGAAGGTAATGTTACGCTCGACGGATACCTTTCTCCTCCCCGGCCAGTATACCCGGAATGCCTTGCTCTGGGCATCCACTCCCACGAATACGGCCTCTCCTGCCTTCGCATCCAGCTTCCCAACGTCGCCAACATGGACATAGCACGGCACCCCGAACTCTTTCGCCACGGACAGGTCTGGCTTCTTGCCATGTACCAGGGAATATGGAGTATGGCCTGGGATCGCCTTCGAAGGTAGGCGGTTTTTGAGCCATGTTGCGTGACTAATGGCTTCGGCCCAGAGATATTTCGGCAGTCCTCATGCTATCAGCATGGCACATGCATGCTCTACCAAGGTACGATTTAACCTTTCGGCCACGCCGTTTTGCTGAGGAGAGTCGTGTACAGTTAGCTCCCTTCTGGTGCCGTTTTCCTTCAAGAGGGCGTTGAAGTCCGCGCTGAGGTACTCTCCTCCCCTGTCCGAACGTAGCGTTTTGATGCGCACGTCATGCTGCGTGGTGAGTTGGGCCTGGTACTGCCGATACACGTTCAGTGCCTCACCCTTGCTCTTCAGGAACGTGATGACAGTCTCCCGGGAGTAGTCATCGGTGAAGCTCATGTAATACCTTGAGCCGGCAATGCTCTCAGTCTGCGCAGGGCCCCAGAGGTCGGTATGTACGACTTCGCCGTATCCTTTTGCCCTCCTGGTAGCCTCTTTGGGAAAAGGGGCTCGCGCTGACTTTGCTTTAGCGCAGGTATCGCAGAAAGTCGGATCAGTGGATATGTCCACGTCCAAGCCCTCCACAAGACCCTCCTTCACAAGATGCTGGACGGCCAGTTGGGAGATGTGCCCTAGTACTCGATGGGCTTCGTATAGCGTAAGTTTTTCCTTCGCTACGTTCGCGCGCTCCTGCTGACGTGTCTTAACACTGTAGAGACCATCCACTTGTGGGATTTCCGCAATGAGCTTTCGTTTGGGGCCAGGTGAGAGTATCTTGCACTTATTCCCTTCAAAATGGACTGCTAACCCTGCAGCAGTGATTCTATTGGTGGAAATGAGAGTAAACGCCATGTTGGGCGCATAGAGGGCACTTTTCAGCGTCACGGAGGTGTGTGTGGCTCCCAGGGGTAAGTCTATTTGGACATCCCCGCGTCCTATAGCACTGACGGTTGATCCATCAGCGGTGTGTATGTCCTGCGGTGGGATGGGGACGAAATTGGAGAATTTGGTACGGTCCGGGCAGAAATGCGAGGTAGCGCCGGAGTCCATGATGGCTCCGCGCCGGCTTACAGGTACGTCGAGATCCTTCGCTATTGCAGCTAAGTCTGACATCGCGAATGCGTATTCATCCTGCGCGCTGGTCTGCTTGGCAGCATTAGCACCTTCCTTTGGACCGCGTCCTCCCTTCCTTTGGTTCTGCCTGGGACCTTGTCCCTCCTTCCCACCTCCCTTCCTCCAACAATCCTGCTTATAATGACCCTTGCGGTCGCAATTAAAGCAGGTGATGTCTGGATTGGCCGCGGTGGAGTTGTTTGAGGTGTGAGGTTTAGTGCTCGTTGACCTCGCTGCTAGGGCAGAGTTTCCTCCCTTCTTAGTGGGACGACGTTCAATGAGCATTCTATGCTTGTTACAATCACTCTATTTCCTTTACTTCTCGCGTATCTGCCATTATGCCCTACATTTTCCTTAGCGACTTAACTTTCCTTTCTTGGTCTTATTTCCGTATTCGACTCTTGTACTATCTTCTCACCGTAGCCCTGGTCCGTGCGCATATAGTTTCCTATTTAAGCACGTGTACTTTACTTAGGAACGTCACTTCAATCTTACTAGGTTTTACCCAGAAACTTCCTTCGCTTAAGACCACCAATCTTAAGACGTCTGAATCGATCTCTTAGTCGAAGCACTCCTTTGACTAAGTCTACGAACCTCTTCTTATCTGAAGAGCTATACAGATCTCAACAATGTGAATGCTCTATCGAGCCTTTGTTGTTAAGAACTATCCTAGTTCGTAACAAAAGATTGAAGTCCAGAAAGACACCTATATCCATACGTGTCAAAGAAACTTCGAAACCAGAACAGAAAAATCCTGACTGAGCAAGACAGCTAGTGCAGGCGAAGAAAAGGTCGACAATCTGACTTCACTCACCCCTACCTTCCAAGCCCTGAACCTTGGTACTCCTGTACCACCATTAAACATGTCGGCCTCATCCAAGACAACAGAATTCAAGATCAACCATCCTCCTACATTCGATGGCGACAGAGACAAGTCCAAGTCATTCATGCTCTCATGCAATGCTTACATTGATATCAACTCGGAAATCTATAAAACTGACGCTCAGAAAGTGATCTTCATCTCCTCGTTCATGAACGAAGGAAATGCTAGGTCATGGAAAGAAGAGTTCCTCGCAGAGGCCCAATACATCGACTCAACCGGACAGAAGAAGGGCTATGGAACCTTGAAAGAATTTAACGAAAGCTTTGACAAAGCCTTCGGACCGATTGACCCATCTGGGACCGCGTTGGCACGACTCCTGGAACTAAGACAAGGCCCAGAAGGCCTGCAGACGTACATTGCAGACTTCCAAAGGTTGCTTACCCAAGCAAAAATCAAAGAAGAACATATGAAGATCTATCATTTCGAGAACGGCCTCAACGGAGGACTTCTAACCAAGATGTTCAACGCAGGAGGGGTACCCAAGAGCCTTGATGACTACATCGCTGCAGTAGTCGATCTGGATAATTGCTATGCAAGATTGTTAGCTCGGAGAAACAGGTTCCCTTCGCGACAAATCCAGAAGAAGAACGGTCGCGGAGATCAAAGATACATCCCTGCCAGAGATAGGGATGCCATGGTTATTGATCGGATCACCGACGAAGCCAAACAAGAATACATGAGGACGGGAAAATGCTTCAACTGTCACCAGATCGGACATCGGGCACGGGAATGTCCGCAGAAGAAGAAAGCCCCCTACCCAGCAGTGAGGAAGGTAGAGGAAGAAGAAGCTAGAAGAATTGATGAGGATTTTTAAACCGGAGACCTATATCGACGATAGCATCTCCAGCAAAACCTGTACGCCTAATACGAACAGTTGGTGAAAAGAAAGAACTTCGTGTCCCCATAACCCTCGTATCCCGAACGCGTCAGAAAAACGTCGAAACCACCGCAGTAATTGATTCCGGAGCATCAGGAACCTATATCTCCGAGGACTTCGTAAAAAAGCATAACATCGGAACCAAGAAACTCGAAAACCCTTTTTACATTAAAACCGCCGATGGAAGCTACTTCAGTAGCGGACCGGTAGAACGGTATTGCACGCTGATCGTCCAAATCGACCAAAGGATGATGATAGGAAAATTCAACATTACCAAACTAGGAGAAAAAGACCAGATCCTACTAGGGATCCCCTGGCTCCGAGCCATGAACCCCGCTATAGACTGGACCAAACAGACGGTATCCCTTCCGGCAACAGAAAAATCTGCCGAAATCGAGAAATATGTCAAGCAAACCTCTCGACCACAGAAAACCTTCTTCACTAAGAAATTCAATACAAAAGAAGACGCTTGGAGTACGTCACCATCATCTCTAACCGAACTTACGGACGAAGGAGAATATCTCCGACAAATCGAAGAGTCATCCAAGTTTAGTAACAAAGCACAGGAGTTCGCCTCAGAAGAAAAAGAAAAAAGAAAAAAAACTTTTGAAGAATTGGTACCGGAGTATCTCCATGATTTCTCTGACGTATTTGCAAAAAACGGCTTGAACGAACTACCCCCCAAGAGACCCGGTATCGACCATCATATCGAAACGAAGCCCGGATTTATTCCCAAAACGTCCAAAATTTACCCCCTTTCCTACAACGAACGAAACGCAGTAAAAAGATTTATCGAGGAAAATCTTGCCAAAGGGTTCATCACGAAATCTAAATCCCCTCAAGCAAGCGGATTCTTTTTCGTAGGAAAGAAAAGCGGAGAACTCAGACCATGCCAGGACTATCGCTTCTTGAATGACCAGACTATCAAAAACGCGTATCCCCTGCCACTCCCATCATCTTTGGTTGAACGGTTACATGGCGCAAAAATATTCACAAAAATTGATATTTGATCCGGATACAATAACATTCGGATTCATCTGGATGACAGGTGGAAAGCCGCGTTCATCACGGAAGAAGGATTGTTTGAACCCACGGTCATGTTCTTCGGATTATGCAATTCCCCAGCCACTTTCCAAGCGTATATGAACGATACGTTCAGAGCTGAACTCAACGAAGGATGGCTCGTCATTTACATGGACAATATGCTCATCTTCTCCGAAACAACCACCGAACACCAACAATGAACCTGCATTATTCTAGACAAACTTCGAAAAGAAAAGTTATTTGTCAAACCGGAGAAATGCATGTTCGACGCGGAGGAAGTGGAATACCTTGGAATGATTATCAAACCAGGAAGTGTAGAAATGGATAAAGGGAAGACGGCAGGCATCAAGGACTGGCCCATCCCTGAAACAGTTAAAGATGTTCGATCCTTTTTGGGTTTTTGTAACTTCTACCGAACCTTCGTTTCCCACTACTCGGATATTGCTCGACCCCTTATCGACCTAACAAAGAAGAATGTCTCGTTCTCTTGGACGCCCCTGTGCCAGCAAATGTTCGAGAAGCTCAAAGAATGCTTCACTTCGCACCCTGTTCTTCAGAACCCCGACCCCCACCATCAATTCGCCGTCGCTACGGATGCTTCTCTTGTCGCGTCAGGAGGGGTATTGCTGCAAACTGACACCAATGGCGTTTACCACCCGTGTGCATACCTATCGCAGTCATTCAGCCCTGCTGAGAGGAATTACCCCATTCATGATCGCGAGCTGTTAGCTATTATCCGCGCCCTCACCCATTGGCGACACTACCTCGAAGGACATCCACAACCGGTCATTGTGTTTACTGATCATATGAACCTCCTCTATTTCGCAAAAGCAGAACGCCTATCCAGAAGGCAGGCCAGATGGCAACTACTCCTCACTTCTTTCGACTTAAAGTTATATCACGTCCCCGGTACAAAATTAGCAGTTCTGGATGCCCTTTCTCGCCGGCCAGACCACGGCAACGGATCGGGAGATAATGCCGACACCGTCCTCCTTCCTGATTCCATGTTTATCCGCCTAATCGACGATGAATTATGAGCAGCTATTGCTTCCACCGCACCCCTTGACGACCCCCTCTTCTCTGCCACGCAGGATGCCCTTAATGGCCTATGTTTGCCTCCTATGAAATCATCACTTAGCGACTGGCGAATCGCCGATGATATTCTGTTCTACAAAAATAGAGCTTATATTCCTCCCGCGCATCGTCCGCAGTTGCTACGGAAGCATCATGATCACCCTTCTGCTGGGCATCCCGGACGTTTTAAAACCAAAGAACTCGTCAAGCGGGAAGCTTGGTGGCCCAGTATGGGCACCTATATCCGCCATTTACTTGCCAACAGATGAAGGTGGACACTCACCCTGTAACCCCACCCCTACACCCTATTAGCACTATGGCTACTCGCCCCTTTTCCCAGATCTCCGTCGATCTCATTACTGATCTGCCCGTTTCTTCTGGCTTTGATAGTGTCATGGTCGTGGTAGACCACGGGCTTAGTAAGGGGGTGATCATTACTCCTTGCCATAAAACAATTACCTCGGAAGGAGTGGCGAAGCTATTTTTAAAACACGTTTTCAAAAGATTTGGTCTCCATGACAAAGTAATCTCCGATTGTGGACCACAGTTCCTATCCAGATTCTCGATCGAACTTGCACGACTCCTAGATTATTCTTTAGCCCCCTCCACTGCCTACCACCCACAAACCGACGGACAGACCGAACGATTAAACCAGGAACTCGAAACGTATCTTCGAATGTATTGCCAGAACAATCCTTCCGAATGGGTGGAACATCTCCCTATGGCAGAATTTGTTCACAATCACAGAAGACACTCCGCAAAGGATGCATCCCCTTTCTTTATCATGATGGGATACGAGCCGAAAGCTCTCCCACACTTACTTCCGGAATCAGACGTTCCCGCTGCTGAGGAACAAGTCAGAATTCTTCAAAAGATAAGAGAAGAAGCCGTCTCCTGTCATAACATTGCTATGCAACGCATGGCGGAAAGATCCTTCGGACAGAAGTACGAACCATGGAAAGTCGGAGATAAGGTATGGTTGTCAGCTGCCAATTTAAGACTAAAACTCCCATCCCGGAAACTGGCACCCAAAAGATACGGCCCGTTCACTATCACGGCCGTGCTATCCCCTATTACGTTTACGCTCCAATTACCGCTGCAATGGAGGATCCACCCTACGTTCCACGCTTCGCAGCTATCCTCCTATCGCGAAAATGACGTACACGGTCCGAACTTTCTAGAACCACCACCTGATGTTCTCGCAGAAGAAGAAGAATATGAAATAGAAGCAATCCTCGCACATAAAGGAAATGGAAATCGCCGTCGATATCTCATATTGTGGAAAGGGTATTCTTCGGCTAGCAACGAATGGATCCCCGAAAAGAACCTGGAAAATGCCGAAGAGACCCTTAGAGCCTATAAAGTCAGAAGCGCAATTTGAAATCACCCAATACCTCGACGACATCGTTTTCACCCAGATACAAGACCTGCAACCAATATGCCATTCCCCACATCTACCTACACACTCCCCTACCATTCTACCTTCGAAACTGCCACCCTCGACTCCAACGACGAACGATACGAAACCTTCATCACCCAAGCTGAAGACCTCACCCTCATCGAGGCAGCACTCCTCTGCCCCCAACATGCTATTGAGCTCACCAGAGTTCTCTTCGGAAGAAACGCCCACTCCATTAACATCCTTATCAACATCATCCGAGCCACTGAGATCATCGAGCGAGTCTGCCGCCTCGTCGAAGACAACACAGTTCGCCACAGCCTCATGCATATGCAGAGGCGCATACGCAACTTTGCTTTGCGTCTTATTCCTGAGGAAGTTAAAGATGATATTAGAACGGTCACCCACATCGTCGCAGAGCAAACCGCAGGAGTTGCTCGCCCGCCTTCTCCTACGAACCCCGCAACCACAGATGGAGTCTCTCCTCCCTCTTATCAAGACGCCGTACCTACTCTTCCCGCTAACGTTCCTAATGAGCTATTGGCTGTGGTCAATAATCTTGCGCAGACAACGGAAGCCATAATGGCGTCCCTAAGAGAAGAAAATCCCCAAGCAATTCCCGTCCTCGCTCCCGCCGTAGAAACCATCGAACACCCTCCCCATCTTTATACTGCATTTTCCGCCACCCGCGAAGAAATCGCTGCTGACCCAAACCACCAGTGCCTTTCGCACTACGAGGTGCAAGATCTAGCCGACGCACTGGCTACACTCCATATTCATCCCCCGCTCGTCATCCCGGACTCATTATCTTCGCATACCTTTACAGATGGGATCGTACCGATACAAGCGTTGGGAAGAACCCAACCTGCCACTCCCGCTGAGCTAATCGCGGAGGCAGAACGACAAGATGTCGCAGTCCACCATCCTATACGACGAACCGCCCCATCCAGAAAGAGAGTACGAGGCCAGCATTCCCGTACTAATAAAGGGAAGAAACGCGCTACCAGCGCAGATGAAGCACTTAGCCCGAAACCGGGTCCATCGCCCTTACGAGCGACCTCCTCTAACCCCGATGAGAATCATGTTTGCAGATACTGCAAAACGCTCGGGCATAGGCAAGTTCATTGTCCCGAATACTACTGCCACGTCTGTCGAGAATTATCTCCAGGCCATCTTTCGCTCTACTGCCCACACTACACTGGGGAATCCCCCACCTCCTTAACCTGGAAGGACGACGGATTCTACCAAGTACTCGCACTCTGGGAGAATGATTTGGATGACACATATGCTGCCCAATGCAGGGAAGAAGAAGCGCTCTACGAGTTAGAACGCATGAAAGCCGGACCAGACGAAGGTCCAGATGCCCTAGATTACTCGGATGATCCCATTTACTACGCTAATCAGGATGATTGAATCCGGTGGCTTCAACCCTAGTGAGGGGGTAATGTTACAAGAACTCTATTTCCTTTACTTCTCGCGTATCTGCCATTATGCCCTACATTTTCCTTAGCGACTTAACTTTCCTTTCTTGGTCTTATTTCCGTATTCGACTCTTGTACTATCTTCTCACCGTAGCCCTGGTCCGTGCGCATATAGTTTCCTATTTAAGCACGTGTACTTTACTTAGGAACGTCACTTCAATCTTACTAGGTTTTACCCAGAAACTTCCTTCGCTTAAGACCACCAATCTTAAGACATCTGAATCGATCTCTTAGTCGAAGCACTCCTTTGACTAAGTCTACGAACCTCTTCTTATCTGAAGAGCTATACAAATCTCAACAACGTGAACGCTCTATCGAGCCTTTGTTGTTAAGAACTATCCTAGTTCATAACAATGCTCGTATTCCTCGCTGACGACACTGATGAGTTCGTAGGGGGTAATGGGTGTCTGTGTGACTCTCGCTGCTGCGTTTATCGACGACAGCAGCGGCCTATAGGACTCTGGGAGGGAGCCGATGATAATGGCGTAGAAGTCGCGATCCTCGACATCTGCGCCCATTCCAGCCAACGATTCGCGCAAGCGTAGGAGCTCGCTCAGGTGAGACTTCGCATCCCCACCCTCTTCACATCGCAGATCCTGGAGTCGGTGCCTCAGGTCTATTTGGACGAGTTCAGTCTTCCCTTTGTGGATGTCCCGAATCTCCTCCCATATTAATGTAGCGCCCTCGAGCTTCTGCACGCGCAGCAACAGTCGATCCGTGATCGTACTGAACATCTGCTGCTTTACGAGCACGTCCTTTTGGAAGTACTCATCTATCTTCTTGTCTAGATCGTCGACCTCCGCCTGGGTAGCTATGGAGCCATCCGGCTTCGACGCAACACCTGTCTTTGCATCCACCTCGTAGGGGATGGGTCGTTTGGCACGGCCATCGACATAACGCATCAAGCCTCTCGCACCTATCGCCGTCAACATGCGTTCCTTGTAGGTTATCCAATTGCTGCCATCTTCGGCTAACTTTGGAATGTTGAATAGTGCGGACGTGGTGCCGGGGAGCATGGAGTCAGTAGCCATGTCAGGGCTCATAACCTGTAGACTTTTGGTGCGAGCGGGACAAGAGAGCAACGACTAGATAGGACAAATGATCTCAGTCTTGGGGACAAGCACTCTGGTATATTAGATATGTACCTCTGGGCACGACGGAGTATCGGGAAATGAGTTGGCGGACCAGGAGGCCAAGAAGGCAGCTAAGGCGCGGGCGGAATCCAGCCCCAGGGGTTCCCTACCACCATACCTTCGTAAAGGTGTCCTCCCAAGCAGTATCTCGGCGCTGAAACAAGCGCAAAAACGCGAATCGTCTGACCGTTGGGCAAGATTCTGGCGAAAGTCACCCCGGTACGAATGCACCACCAAAATCGATCCTAAAGTCATCCGTGGCTCCTTCATCTCTCTCGCCCAACATCTTCCTAAACGACACGTCAGCATGCTTATCTGGCTCCGCACCAGACATATCTCACTCAATCAGCACCTATTCCGTATCGGCAAGAGCCCCACACCTAATTGCCCGCACTGTGAGAACACGGAAGAAACGGTGCTTCACTACCTACTCTCCTGCCCCCATTACGCGCGAGCGCGCCACATACTTACTTCAATCCTCCATCGGAACGCCTCCTCCCTACCATTCTTACTGTCTAACCAAAAAGCCAGCGCACCACTCATCCGCTATGTTAATAGCACAGGCCGTCTGAAGGCTACATTCGGTGACGTACCTCCTCCAAAGTAGAAGAGACAAGTGATGATTAGGTTTCTTCGAGCAGATAATGCCAGCACAATGTTCACCCTCGTTAACAGGCGCAGGCCGCCTGTTCACGAATCTTTACTACTCGAAGACGACGGAATGCAGGACCCTACCAGCGGTCCGGATGGAGAACTTAGCAAGGGGTCATAAGAACGGAAGTGGTTCACAGCTTTCATTTAGAAGTGGGGGAGAGTTCAACGAGGGAAACTATACATACTACCGACAACCCAACGCTCACATCAGATCATCAGCACACCGGTAGCACGATAATCAATCCCTCCCTCATTCCTTTAGACTCCGCTCTCCATTATTCCTCTCGTACCCGGTTTCACACCCGAGTATTTGCATCATCCACAACAAACGACAGGGACAATCATACCACGAACTGCACTGCAATGGCCCTGCGGATTGGAAGACTTGCGCATCTAAAACGGCCGGCGGGAACGGCGGACTGGTGGAGGTGGCCTCCACCAGGGCATTTGCGAAGTCGGAGACACGGCGGGGGACACAGGTGTCCCCCATTCCTAGTTAGTATTGTCCTACATAGGGTATTGTACCCCACATGGACAAAAATTGGATTTAAAAAAAAAAAAAAAAGATATGTACCTAGATAGGACAAATGCTATTGGTACTTGTGAGCTTGGTAAACGGTACGAAAACATTAAGTAACTTACATCTCAGTCTTGGGGACAAGCACTGAGATGTTTCTGCAAACGACGCGCTATTTTATCATGCGGGAGAATCGGAAGAACGAGGAAAGAAAAACTAAATGACTTTAAGACATTGTACTCGGCCGATGTCACAAACGTCCGCATGACGGATGCGCTCGTACCTTTCACTCCGGCGTGTCCGACGACTCTACTCTCGACACGCAAGTCTCTTCCAATTTCAACAAACGGTCTCATCTTGAGGAACAAATTCGCATTCTTCAATCGGAACTATTCTAATTTCTAATGTGACAGCATCTGCAAACCTTTTACTATCCAAATCCATCGACGGTGAAAGACGAAAGACATAAATCGGATGGAACGGAATGGTCGTTGTGTCCTTTCTTACCTCACTTAACTCTGTCACAGGCGAACATGGACATCAGAGAACTGGTGAACAAACTAGAATGTCATATATAGTAATATATAGTCCATAATCACAAGCATCAGCATAATTCTGCTATCGACCATCACATTATCATATTTGACCTTGTAGAGGAAAGAGGCGTTTTTGATGTCCCTAAACCAGCTCGTGATCGGGAAAAGACCCTCACATTGCTCAAACTCAAACTTTGAGGGCAGGTGGAGCAAACGCCGATGAACAAGCAAGATGGATTCCAACTACCATCTTGGAATCACGGGCTATAATGTCGAAACTAGGCATAAAAGCGAGCACCGTCCAAAAAACGACAATGTGTTTACCGATCAGCGATGATACATTAATTGCCTGCAAATATCACGGTCGAGCCAAGCGAACCTTAACTGCCATGTTGGAAGTAATATTCATAACTTGAAAGCTAAGCGGGAAGGCAAGCACCTTCCGAAGAACAACCATGCGTTCACCAAGTGAACGACAATAAATTTGTACCCCACATTGAATTTTGACGCCATCTGTTTGAAATGCTTGATGTTCGTAAATCATAGGACCACTGTCCATGTAACACTGACGGCAGGCACTTTCCGGAGAGTGACTTTGTGTTCATCGTGCGACCAAGAATTAACTCGTGTTCTCCTTAGGATTTTGATTCCATCTTCTTTAGATATCTAAGTTTGGCCTGCCATATATCGGTTGGGAATCCGTGCGAAAAAGTGTTACCCTTGCGCAGCTGCCGTGTGTGTTCATGCTACAGCTATACACACCACCTGCTTGCAATGGCTAGTTTTCTTCAGCTGTTGGAGATTTTTTCATGTAAGAACAAAGGTTCGTATCTTTCAGGCGACGAAGATGTGTTCATCGAGCGAGCGAGTCTCAATTTGAGTCCCGCTGCAGCTATTAACGACGTCTTCCTGAAATATCTAATGATTCCATACTATACATTGGTTGGGAATATGTGTGAACATGCTGCACCATTTCGCAGTAGCACAGCATATGTTGATCAAGCAGGAAACAATCAATTCATACGATACCTCGAGTATTTAGGCAATCTAGTTTGGGCGAATAATGACTAGCATTGGTATACCAGTTGTGACTACGTCCAAAGAAGTCGCAGCTGTGCACGGACATTGTGAATTTTTACATAGTACTTTAGAAGAAAACTTCGCAGCCGAGGGTAATGCCTCACTTCGGTATCACGCATTCCATTTGACAGCCTCCCAGTGTTCATCCCACAGACCATTACGCTCTGCGCCGTAATTAGCACGAGACCATAAAAAACAGAGACCGTCGTGGTCCTGCTGTAGGTCCTGGATCCAGCTTATCGAACGTACGTAGGCGTATCCGCGAACTGGTGCCAGAATTGTGCTATTGGGGTGGGTGCTCTGAAATACAGACATAGACATGGTCACGCTGTACTTACCGGATCTAGCTCATCGAACGTACGCGGGTGCATCTGCAATTCGGTGCTAGAAGTTTGATATTAGTATGAATACTGAAAAATACAGACACGGGAATGATCGCGCTGTACTTACTGGATCCAGCTCATCGAACGTACGTAGGCGTATCCGCGAACTGGAGCCAGAATTGTGCTATTGAGGTGGGTGCTCTGAAATACAGACATAGACATGGTCACGCTGTACTTACCGGATCCAGCTCATCGAACGTGCGCGGGTGCATCTGCAATTTGGTGCTAGAAGTTTGATATTAGTATGAATACTAAAAAATACAGACACGGGAATGATCGCGCTGTACTTACTGGATCCAGCTCATCGAACGTACGTAGGCGTATCCGCAAACTGGAGCCAGAATTGTGCTATTGGGGTGGGTGCTCTGAAATACAGACATAGACATGGTCACACTGTACTTACCGGATCCAGCTCATCGAACGTACGCGGGCGCATCTGCAATTCGGTGCTAGAAGTTTGATATTAGCATGAATACTAAAAAATACAGACACGGGAATGATCATGCTGTATGTTCTGGATCCAGCCCATCGAACGTATCCACGATCTGGTGCTCATATACTTATGATGTTCCATGCGTTCGTTCCACGAAAAACAATTATTATGATATTATATTGATAGAGAATAATAGTATGTACTAGCACACTACAATTGTAAGCGAGCAACAGAGTTCAGGGTGAATCAAAAGTGAGGTCGTCACGCTGTGCTCTCTGCCTTGCAAGGGCATTGACAGACATGTTTTCCTTTGCTGCAGTACTGATGTCGTCACGGTAGTTCCTTCCAAAAACTTTCCTGAACAGAGGACAAGTGAGTCTTATTGGGACAGCGGGAGCGGTACCTAACGCACCTCGTCCACCACTCCAGGAGTCTGTCGACCCTACGATGGGCTTCTCGACCAGGGGCCCGTTCGAAGAAGTCTACGATAGTGCGCCAAAATTGAACGTAATCAAAATCCCCATCAACGGACCGCCACGAAGTGACAGAAGAGAGTGTGAATCGAACCTGAAAATTTGGTCATCATCTCTATCATGAATCTTGCCAAATGAATTTACCTGGCACGAAATGTAAGCGATAGACCGAGGAGTAACTTTTCTCATCTTGATGATCTGCGCTACGTGTTTCTTGACTTTGACACCAGCAGCGGATTTCTTAGCGAGTCTGTTGTTTTGGATGACATCGGCCCCATCACCATCGCCCTCGATGACCTTTGCGGAGGAAGGCGACGTGAATACAGCTTTGTAAGCCTGCCAAAACTTGTGAGATCACTGTAAGGTTACTCGGATGCGACAAACCTGAAGAAGAATTTTGCCTTTAAAAAGCCCCTCCTCCAGATCGTCCGGGTTGGCGGTGTATTTGTCATATAGAAATGCCGGGAAGGACAGATCCGTCACAATATGGCCATCAGTGCGATCTCAAATACCTGCCCTTGCGCTGCTGAACAATCAGCGTCTTTTCACAGCATGCCGAGCATACTACTTACATTGGGTTGTTCCAGTCAATTTCTGCTGGGCAGAGCAACCTACCACATGCATCGTTGATGAACCCACGTGAATGCTTGTCGTCAGGGTCGACAGGGGGTTCTGGCTTGAATTCTCAGTTTACCCATTCGGAAACGAGTGTCTTGAGTTTCGAGGTATCGTCACCTCGGGCGCCGTCAGCCCCCTGCCGAAGCTAAAGAAAAATCAGGAATGTGACAAAGCCTATCATCAACACGTAGAAAACCAACCATTTTAATCATGTGGACATACTCGTCATACTCCATCTCTACGGCCTTTTTATGGAACCATGGCAGGGTATTGGTGAGAGTGACGTACCCTACCTGCAGTCGATCTTGGCTATATAAACAAGCGCATGTTTAGCAATCGCAGACTGACTTGAAGGGAGAACGAATTACTCTACATTGACTTCCTCATCACCACCGGTCAGCTCGTATCTTCGGTCATTTTCGGTGACGAGATCCTCAACGTTGTCGAACAAAGAGACCACACGCCGGATCGCCCTTCCTTGAGCCATATATTGGTTCGATTGCCTGATCGATGATGAGTAAAGCCGACTTCATAGGTGGAATAAGTGACTATACCTTTCTTTTAATGCACGCCCCGCCTCGAGAACCTCCAACTTTTCCTCCAATTGAGCAATTCTGCGCCTTTGTCGAGCCTGTAGAGACGCCGCCGCTGCCGCCGTGAACTCTTGGCTGGGCTCGCCCTGCTGGCCCTCCGAGTTCAATTGTGCCGTGCTGCCTTCGTCCTCTTGGTGCTCCATGTGCTCCATGGGTATGAAGAAAAGATAAAGCGAATCAGAAGGAAGTTTCTCGAAGAAGGGAAAGGTGCGAGATGAGCTTGGTTCTATCCCAGCTCATCTTATATAGTGGTCGGGATCCCACCTCCTGCGACTAGCCTATAAACGCATAATCCTATTTAGGGAATCGCTAAATAATAACGTTAATACGATGCCTTTTTAGGGAAATATTGACGACATACGACTTTATAAAATATCTCACTAGTTTGACGGAGGAGTCTAGTGATAATGGAATAGACTAATCGTGTCGGATTGCATGAAATGTTGATGTTGTGGTAAGAGAGATAGGTGTGGACGGGTGAGGATGACATGTTAAACTTGCCGTTGGACCATTCAAGGCAGCCGGCCTTCGTTGCTTCATCGATATTGTCCATGTGAATCGGTATGATTTGACGGAATCTTGAAGTTTACCTGCCCGAAGGAGTGCATGACAAAGTTTCTGGTGTGCAGTGAGCCACATTGATTTGAGATTCGAACCGAAGAGCTGGACAAGGGACTCGGTTATAAAAAGAATTTCGGATGTGTATCCACGTACCACTACCAAGTCCTCGTACATATAATGAATAGGTAAACTCGATAAAAGCGCGCTTGAGTTGAGAGCGGCAGTAAAATGGCCAGCGGCTTCTTCATGACGTGTGCCATCCAAGGCCTCGATTCCGAGTTGAACACGCAGATATGCCTGATGTGCGAGTTGCAGATATCAGCGTCGATGACCAAGTGTGGATGATACTTACTTGCACGACACAGCACCCAAGAGTATCGGCATTCGGACAACCAGCAGCAAGGTCTTTGAAGAGCAGGCTTGCCTCGCCATGTTGACCTGCATTGAAGAGGGCGATAGCCTGAGATACGCGATGAAGCAAAGGGTAATATGTGAGGCAAATGTAACATACTTTGATCAAGAGCAGTGAATAGAGGATTTACGAATCTTGGTCTGTGTACAGTGATGCGACATCAAATGCTGCCCTCCCATCCGGGACACGGCCTTTTCCGCAGAGGGCAATATGTCGCCGTCGAGTCAGCCTTTCGTAAGGGGGCCATGATCAGTGCATATAACTCACCTTGATTGCATCCTGCAGAGCGTTGTCCCAGTCGTTTTGTCGAGCCGTCACGGATGAGCGATGGGCGTAGGAAGTGTGGTCGTTCACATTCCTGTTGATATCTTGCGTGAGTACTAGGTCTTCGGCGGTAGATAAGTCACCATCTGTGCATGCATCGCGGGCTGTCGTGATGGCGAGAATCTGTATAGGCCGTTATCATATCCTCAAAATGGTTTAGAGTCTCCAAAGTACGGCTACATAAAAATACCACTTACAAAAGTGTTGTTCCAGTTATAGATGATACATTGCTTAGATCATACACCCCGCAAACGAATGTAGCCACGTTTCCTGGAACCCTTGCGCCCAATGTAAGGTTAGAGTGTATTTGCAATTCCAGCGGATGACGTAGATGATAATGATACTTACTACAAGAATACCCAGAAGGTAAAAGCTACCAGAATCAGGTCAAACGAGGCTAAGAGTAGCGATTGGATTGGATTGGTGAGTGATTAAGAACACGGTGGTTTGGAATCAGGTTGATGCCATGAACTTTTCGATCGCACATCTCTTGGCTCGAGCGGCTTCAATGAGTCACCCTGTCACAATTGATACCGTGATGTATCAGATC
Source organism: Suillus fuscotomentosus (assembly GCF_016647785.1). NCBI lineage: Eukaryota > Fungi > Basidiomycota > Agaricomycetes > Boletales > Suillaceae > Suillus > Suillus fuscotomentosus. Next base: position 159,885 of record NW_024539599.1, read on the forward strand.
CCCGTTCGCATTTCGGTCGTGTGTAGTCATATCCTATGACATCGCCGCTAGAGATGGAGAGAAGACACATCGCCACATGAAGGAGAAAGTCAAAATGTGTCTCGTGATTCGCGGTATTTGAACCTGCTGATTGGCTTGGTTACTGAAAAGCCTGGGCATAGAAGATAGATTACTTTCCTTCCACATGCTAGACAGCACGAGACAAAAATTTGTACATCTCCAAGGAAGCGCATCTCGTGACAGGTTGAAATCAGCTGTAGGGCGATGTACGCATTTGTGGAAAGCTGCGAGGGTTTAGTATGAGGACTGCTGGCATGAACTGTGTAGTCTGGATCTAATGTCAGTTCGTAACCTCGCAGATGCAAACACCGTCTCCCTTTAGGTTTTTCTGCCAACAGGAAAGCATGAGCGCATGTCTTCTGGTCCTTAAGCTGTGTTGCACTTACCACAATTTCATGTCACGCGACAGATGAAGTGATAACATTTGCTATCGCGCTTCCGGAGAGCACGGTATGTGAAATAGACAGTCGGCAAGGGCCTTCCTGTACAGTGTAACACGTTTCTCCAACGCGTCCCTGAACGCGCCTGGAACGTGAATCTTCCTTATAAGGTGAATGGGTGACTATCTGCAGGCTCAAATAGTGCCGAATGGAATGGAATAAGTAGAGCCGAATTTGCAGAACAATGTTGTGTACATGCGATGATGCATGATGGTCTGACCAAAAGTGAGTGCCATTTCCTGACAAATTTGATTTCCAATAAGTCAGATAGCAGCGTCATTTCATCCGAGCACGAACCGAATGGACCGTTCTTCATACCTTCAAACAACAGCCTCGATTACGATAGATGTGAACATGCTCGAGTTGTGATACACGAGTCAAGAATGGAAACTTGCCGGGCATAGGAAATTTGAGTTAGGAAAGTCCGCAGTCTGGTAGTATTTGGCAGTGTGCGACTGCATGCTGACTCATGCTTGTCGGTCAGTGACGTCAGTCACGGTGGTGGGCGTGCAAGGTAATAGTACGTATGCCGAGGTTGATGTAGACGTGTAATCAGGTTCGAGAATAACTAAGATATCGAACATTGGTCATGTAGTACGGTACTGAGTAACAGATGTGTGAAATATTTCGAGACAGACGTATGAATACAACTGCAGAAGTCAAAATCAAAGGTCAAAGACAGCAATCACTGAGCCAATTGAGCCAATCTAGCCATAATAGCCTTCTTGAAGTCCTCCCATTGCTTCCGCAAAACAGGGGACTTCTCGATCGTCTCCTTAATGTAATTCATCAGTCTCGTATACAAGTCTTTGAAAGCTGCGCCCGAAAATTCGGCATCAGAGGATATTCTGCCCCTCACCCTCTCCAAGCCACAGCAAACTGCAGCAGCAGCAGCGCAAGCGAGACTATTAAGATCCTCCAGGTACCGGAAGAGTTTGAGCTCCTGAGCAGTGTCTAAAATGACGTTCAGAACTACCTCATTTTCAAGGAAATACCACAGGTTGTCTGCGCCCAGTCTCATGACAAAATTTGGGGGGAAAACCCGATCGTCGAGGAGGTGTGCAATGACAACTTCCTGGTGCTCACGTTCGGAACCTTCAGACCATATAGGAAGACATAAACTGAAACCATCCACGACGAGATTGCAGGCGTGTTTCCTGCAGCACTGCATGATTCTTCTGCACGTTTCGGATAAAGTCAAATATAACGTCCCCAGATTGTGCGACGCCCATTCGGCTCCTTGCGCTATCGACGCATAAACGAGACGTCAGTCAAGAAAGAGGCAAGGCTTACCCTTCATGACTTGTGTAGCTGCTCGTGTCAGCTTACTTTCAACTAACTCAAGTCTGTCCGCCTCATCCGACAACGAACTGACATTAATGGCATGTTTGGTGATTTCTGTCTTTGCAGACCTTACGATATGCCTGTGGTCCCTGTTTTTATCGTTGTATATGAGATGAGCTTGCGCCATATATCTGGCCCCATGCTAGAATTTTGTCAGTCAATAGGTATTTGAAAACCGGAATCACTTACGTTTCCCCTCCTTCCTCGTCGGTCATTCGGCCCCCTGTAGAAAAGGAAGGTTCTGTCTTCTTTGGGCATCGTCGCATTCTCGATGGAGTTTCGCATAGGCTCGTCGTCGGTATTCGGTGGTAACAACACGTCCCTGTCCTTAGAAAGGACCGGTTGAGTAAATTCTGGGATGAAAGCATTGAGGTTTATAGGATAGCGTGGTGTGACAGAGACGATCTTGGAAGGCGTGATTTGAGTAGGTTCGATGTGCACAATATTATCATGCATCTGAGACACAGAGTTATTCACATCCGGAGGGGACATATACGCGGGAGCCTCTAGGTTAAACGGATCGTGTATGGGATTGAAGGAAGGGTATGGGATGTCAAGAGCGATTCCTTGGTTCGGAGGTAACTGTGGCACAGATGATATATCGTCATCAAGCGCCAGATTGCCTGCAGATGAGGAACTAAAATTTTCGTAGAACTGCGGGTTGGCAGGCAGCAGTTGATTATCAAAGAGGGATGGGGGTGTATGGACCTGAGGGTAGCTTGGAATGTGCCATGGAGATGGCGTCGGCATCACTGGCATTCCCTGCAGGTATGGATTGGTGGATGGATCATAGCGGTGTTCAGAATAGGCGTCATTATGGTCATGGTAGATAGGGACATCGGCGGGGGGAAGCCAATGACTCGGCTGGGGAGCAGAACCAGACGCATGCGGCTGAACAGCTCCTGCATGCTGGTGACTGTGCGCATGTTGCGACAAGGAAGGGCCAAGTTGCAACGACATCGCAGTAGGGTCAAATCCTGCATTTCGTAGCATGTCTGAGTCAGAGTCATCATGATTGGGGTATGTATTGCCAGCCAGCGGTTGGCCAATGCTAGCAAATGGCTTCATAATCAAGTGGTCAGAAAATGAGTTAAATCAAAACGGCGTGAGCCAGTTTTGAGTAAGTCGGAAAGTATGACTTACTAGTACCACCAGCGACTCGGATGCGAAGCAACTACGATAGGAAAGGCATCAATTCTCGACACACGTAAAATCATATGCAGCAAGTTACATGAGGCACACGCCTGGAATCCGATAGGGTGATTGGGAGCAGAACAAACCATTCAACCTTTGAGCGAAGGATAATATTCGGGGAAGTATACATCAAATCAATTTCCTAATAAGGTAATAGGACTTAATGTTACCGACTGTAACCGACAATTACAATCATAGACCAAATAAGGCATCAGACATATGCTTCTAATAGGAGCGATGACAAGGTACGAACTATGGAACAAAGTTCAATATTCAACTCTGGAAAGACACGTACAGGCTACACGTGTTGAAAGCCGCTGGTCTGCTGATTGATGCCGGTTGAGACCGGGTTTCAAGAAGTGCATGTACGTGCACTTGGCAGGGAAAGTGCAGCGTTGTAGTAATTAAACCCTTCGCACCCTCTTTTCCCAAACCCCAATTAGTCAACAACGACTCATCTGAAACGGAGACTAAGGTTCGAGTGTGCTGAACCGGTTTGAAAATTTTGCAACATTTCTCCCTTACCTCCCAACGTAATTCAAATACGTACACTACCTCGTCCCTCGGTAACGCCACTAGGCTGGAATCCGCTCCGGGGATCGCATCATGATATATGCCTCGCGGCTGAGTCATCACCCCCATAAGTTGTACCTAAATATCTCATTTAATTTACAACTTAAATCATTGTTACTTATCGATTTTTGTTGAAAGCGGACAAAGTCACGCTGGGTGACAGCCAGCCGAGCGCTGCCGTGGCGGAGTTCTAAACCAATACCATCACTGGCTGCGACGCGTGACGACGTGGACATTACCTTGCGAAACAAGGTGCCATCATTAATGTCATCCTTGCTTTAAGTCTGTAGGTATCCGTTTGAACCCATGGCGGCTTTGAGACACAATAAGTATAACAATTTCATAGATGTAAAAGAACATTGATCACAGGACACGTAACGTAAACAGCGAGACACGAACTTGATGCTGTGGAGAAATACATGATGTAAATATAAGTGTGAATGGGCAAGTATCTTGATCTGAACACTCTGCCAGGAAATACGTCATTGCAAAATGTCAGAACTCTACGAAACCAAACTAGACATCAGTGACCATTGGGCCGTTGGCAGCACAATTTGATGTATCGCCCAAGTTGTGGATCGACTGCTTCAGCTTGAGATGATCTTGTAAAAGATCAAGCTGAGCATCAGTCTCCCGAAGAGATGTCTTGTTGCATTGACGAGTTGCAGTGAGATACTCGACATCTGCCGTAGTACGGGAAAGCGTCTGCTTCGTGACAAGTGCTTTCAATAGCCCTTGTGTTTCTCGTTCTGTTCTACGGAACTCCAAGTCTGCTTCGGCATAAAGAGATGTAAGGAGAGTGTGCAGCCTATTCGTTTCCTCGAGCTCCCAGTACGTTGTGAAGAGGCGCATACGTTGGCATTCACGAACAGCTTCCTTGTAATGAACAATATAGCAGCAGGATGCAGGGCTAAGCTCATCCATAAAATTTAGAAATACATCATTGCTCTAGGAATTCAATGCATATAATGAGAGTTATGTATGACTTAAATTTAGAGGTGCCTACCTTGCTGTCCGGAGCTCCCAATTGATTGTTGTAATCAGCCTGCAGTCTGCCTAGTTGGCTATCAAAAGTATGAATATCTTGGAAGCAGGGAGGCTGGCGTAAAGGATGAAAAAAATGATGGTTGTTGTTGCTGTGATGCTTCGCTTGATGCGATTCGGCTCCACGAGAGGTGCCAATGAAAGGGTAATGTGCGCCGCCTGAATATTTGGAATCAGGGGTCGAAGGGAAGCTATCCTTGGGATCTGTCTCTGAGACTGTGCTCGTCGTCGCTGTCACTGGTATATAAATACATTTACACCATGTTACGAGTGGTTTTACCTCTTGATGACAAGGGAGAATTTGGAGCAGGACTTAGATTACGACCAGCATTGCTGAGACCATAAGGACGTTGAGGTGATGTAGATAGTGGTGTGATACACGAAGTTTCGCATGGAGGAGGAGCACACACATTCATGTTTCAGCGTAAACTCGGAAGGTGGGTTGTCTGGGGGAGTTCACCAGAAAGCGATAAATAAACCATTCGGACTTTCAAAGACCGTCTTATTTCCTTTTCTCTGCTGTTCTGGGAATTCAATATTCACATCGGGCAGGAACTAGTACGATGTTGGGATATTAGTGATTGCCAAATTTGGCATATGCGGAGATTGAACACTTACTGGCTCGTGTGATGACATAGAAGCACTGGCAAACCCTGGGAAGAGGATCTCGTGAATAGACAACGATTGGACCGCTGCTCATACATCATGATGTCGCGATTCCTGTACGGCGAGGGTACACAGAAGGGTCATGGTATCCTCAGGCTGTGCGCCATCCCGCACCAGAGGGCCCACTCGATTTCAGGACCCAAACCTTAATTGGGTAGTGCCATGACTCGTCTATGACTAGCCTGTGCTTGGCCTTGAGGACTCCGAGTCCAAGTCATCGGTTCTCTGATTAGTAGGACACTGTTATCGTGATGCTGACCTTTCTCAATTAGTTACCCAGCTTAGCACAATGAGAACAAGTCTGGACAAGAGCCGCGGTGTCCCAATCCTAACGCGAATATTTGGCAGTGAAAGACCAGTCACACAGTGACTAGGGTATTCAAATAGGCTGCCTGACATATCTGAGTCACGGCATCGTGGCATAGCCGCAATCACCTACTATGATTACTACTGTAAATAAGCATCACCATCGACCCACTAGTCTAGTTACTCACATGCAACCGTGACCGTGCCTCTCCATGCCCCCCAACGCACAACACCCCGCTGTAGCCGTCCTTGCCCTCACGATGCAAATAGTAGTGCAACCTGGAGGGTAACGCGAAAACACTCGGGCTCGGTTTGTCCTTCAAAAGGATGGTTCACATGAGGCGGCCATGGACGAGGCTGTGTTACAGAGTCCCGCTGGTACTAGTCGTAGACCCCAGCACCACTCCAGAATCAGTTCTCTCCGTGTCTCTCTAGCTGGTTCTTTTGCTACCCGACGAAGTCGTAGATCTGAGCGATTATAGAACGCAATAGAACAGGGGTTTGGTGAGGGCAGCGCGTGTCATGCCTATGAGTGTTCCATTATTACGATTACCAATTTTGGTATATGCGGGCTGAGTTGTGTCATATTAGGCTAACAGCTACAAATTACATATTAATAAATCGCTGCTAATGTCGCTGAAAATTGATCAAGCTCTGAATTTTATTCAACCTAGAGGCAGACAAATTACAATTTGTGAGTGGATATGCCGTCACCAGTAACACAACTATAAGAACTTACCAGAGCCAGCTTTGAATTCTCAAATAAACAACAGCTGGCCATGTCTGACCGTACCCATTACGCGAATACCCAACCCTCTTGGATCGAAGACATGATGGCGCATGTCCAAGCTGATCGACTGTCCGAATTTTCCACATGTGGCGGCGGTGACGACGTATCGGTTTACTGGGAACCAGAATGGTCATCTTTCACAGACCCTTTTATAACCAACTCACCAACAGATACCATCCTCCTTCCTTCGTCCTTCAAAAATCTTCCGACCCTTCCATCATCCCCTACCGAGAGTCCCAGCGCTAAACCCTGTATGCAGCTCGGTGACACTGATGTGTCGCATGAAATCAAATCCTCTGTCACGGTATCAATCAATGTTCCTGCCAACGAGAAGAGGAGGTCTCGTACGTTTCACACCCGTCATCGAGGTACTGCACTTGAGCAGTTGCAAACTGTCAAGCAGTTGAGCAATAATGACATAGCGGGCGTTCGCATTGGGCAACCTGATGAACCGAAATCTGTGGTTAGTGACAGCAGCCTTGTTTAATTGTGCTATACTAACGAGAGGTCAGCAAACCAAAGCCGGTCATGTAGGGGCCATACGAGTTAGCACCACCAGCACTCGTCAGACTTGCAAGAGGAAATTCGAAGATGACATCAGACACGACTCAGATACAGAACAGATATCTCCGAATCCCGCTCCAATTAGGAAGCGCATTTGCCGGGAGAAAACAGGTACAGACTGGCAGACGGTCCTCGACATAATTGAGTATGGTGATGAACGAAGTAGGAGTGGAAGAGCCCTGTGATAAGGTGGTGATCGCGAAGGTATGGAGGGTTTTAGTTTTAAAAGGTTTGGATGTCAATCATAGTAGGCACGCCAAATATTTTCATTTACACCTGAGAAAGTATTCACCAGTCGTAAATTCGCGACTGGAGTGCGATAAGGTGCCTGAAATTGGTGAGGCATTACAAAATCATGGAGAAATGAAAAAAAAAACTTGCCTGGCTCGTTGAAATGCTAATTCCACGAACAATCCAACGGTTGGGGGAAGTTCTCGAGCGTCTTTGGACCAAGCGAGCATCACTCGGACTTGCTCGATTGTGTCTTGGGTTGCAGAAGACATTGACTGGACCAGCTGAGCCTCTACGACAGATGTCGCATTGATTGCACACTGGTGATGTATTTATTTCAATTAATATTGGTGGACTCGATAGAAGATATGCCTCACAAAACCCCCACTTCCTGTGGGTGTTCTACGACGAGTGAGTCCGACTGAGTCGTAGCGCACTCGCCCGATGTCCACCAACATCGTTACTGAAATCTGTGGCCTCCTAGAGACTTCGAATACAAGAACCAGCCGCTTGAGAGGTGGCTCGTGATCTTGAGGCTCGCAACACGGTGAGGCTTTGGCAAAGTGCGAAAGCTGGTGGTCCGTCAGCTCGAGAACCTCGACCTACAGCCTATCGACAAGATCAAGATCTATTCTGACTTCAAGATTAATGCCCAGCTGCTGATACCATCATACTCGACATTAGCAAAGAGCCCCACGCTCCCTTCTTTATCAGAGGCTGCAAAGCTTGACATCGAAACGATTCTCAGGCTCATTATGGTGAGGGAAAGAGCGTTGCAGAAGGCGGCAGAGGATGGATGCCGTTCACCGACGAGTGCGAGCGCTGGGGATGAATACGTCAGAAGAACCATATGCGAGATCTTTGGTCTCCCCAACTCTTTAACGACTAAGCCGTTAAAGACTGCTGCTGAAGGAGCTCCCGCAAATGGGGTTCATGATACCACGGGAGGCTCGGTTCCGATATTAGGGAATCCCACTCCGGGGGAGAGGAAGAAGAAGAATGCCAATGCAAATGGCACCTCCAATGCGGTGAGTGACTGTTGTACATTCAAACTCTCGTTTACTTAGTCTGCCCAGAATGGTCAGCATACAAATGGAAAAACATTCTAAGGTACGCTGCAAGACATTTTGTTGACACTGGGCTTCTCTCGTTAATTCACAATACGATCGTCCATTCAGGTATAAGAATATGCGCTCGCAGTAGAAAGCAGTCGCACGAGATTTTGTCTTGCATGTAGGCGAAGGGAGAAGTTCGCGTAGGCGCACATGTACTCTCTGTGGATATATTGGTCCAGTGTATATTGTGTGTACAGGTTGAAAACATTTGGACGATACTCACCAAGCAAGGAATTCAACTCTCTGCCTCGATTTTTTTCCGTACTTGGTAGACCAGTCAGTTGGCTGCTGTGTGTGACGGCAGGAGCGACTCACTTTGCTCCAGATCTTTTCGTTCCCATTCACCACTGACACCAAGGTCTGCAGGCGTTTTTCGGCCCCATAACACAGCCGTCCATCCAATGTTAGTTCCGTCCTTGTCGGGAGACTGTTTTCCCTCTCCGTGTATACAGGCAAGGTTACGCGACTTCGTAATATCTTCGTCAGATATAAGCTTGCCCGAACGAAGTTGCTCAATGAGTTCTTGCAGAATGGAAGTTTGAGCCTTGAGCCTTGCTCAGTCTTCGTCAGCTGTTTTTCGCTGCCACAGTAAGTGCATAGAAATTGAGTTCAAGGCTGTTGAGTATAGTATGTGAAGGATATACTGAGTACCAGACATGATGGAAGAGAAATAAGTGTACCGCGGCAAATGCCGCACTGTCGCCGGGCAATGGGCATCGATGCACATTGTATCGAATTCGCTGAAGGATCGCAAGCAGCTACTAGTGATGACAATCCACACATGCGCAGAAGAGTCAGCTTATAGTATAGCAGACAGGATTTGATGCGAATCTGGAAATATAATGACTATGCAGGCAAGTGGCAAGTGACTTTTTACTATGTGGTAATAAATGTCAGGCAAGCCATCATCGCAGTAGGCTAGAACTCGATGGCCATGAGTTGACAGTAACACGACTAGCAACCATGGTAGCTTGAGTGGGTCGAGTGGAAATCAGGGGATCCGTCACCTCATCTTCAATATGGGACAGTGCCTGCGTTGGGCTGCATGTAGTATCGCTCGTTCACTTAAAAGTGCGATGCGCGGGTCCACGACCATGGGTCCCAGATAATGCGCCGTTCATACATTTAAGTAATACACCCAGACCAAGGTAACCCTCTTGCTGTGAACGTGAATCTGGAGCTTGACCAGTAATGCGGCATGGCATTCATAAGTGGTCTGCTTATTTGCGTACACACCTCTTAGTGGACACGTATGATGACGTGCACAAATAAGCTACACTAACTGTATCGCCTCAGTCTGGTCGAGACAATATAGGTTGTAAGCTGCCAGCCGCAACTGGCTAACAGCAGGCTCGAAGACTCCATCCTGCCCGAGTTTCATCATGATTTCTATTTGAAACGTGATAAGCATAAGATTGTCAACTGACGGGGTATGCATACCTGTGGGTCTAGAATTGGACCACTTATCCAAGACGCGAGTTCAGGTTTATGTCCAAAGACTTGCGAGAGCGAAGTGCAGACTTCATCGCGTGAAACAGGCTTGCCGTCCATACAAACGCCTTTCGTCGTGATCGAAAGTTGCTGTTTTCTATTCCCCGGCGTGGTAACAATCAATGTCAGCTCGTTTGCGGGTTCTGCAGTGGATAGGCAGCAATTTTTCACTTCCAGTGCATCGCCCCGTAGACCAAAACTGCCAAACCCTTCAAAAGTCGCAAGCTTTGGATGCCCGATTGCTTTTCGGGTTGACGTGGTCAAACCGCCTTGTGGACGTGGTGGAGTCAGCCAGATCCTCTTTACATTCATTCCACCTTTCATGCCAACCATAGATGCCACCCAACCTCCAAACGCGAGATGCATAAAAACTAGACCAGCACGCTGGTCGGGCGGAGTTTGCACTGTGGCTTATTGCCTATAGTGTTGGGGTCATCGGGTATTGCGGGCTCGGTTGGTTCCACAGGACGCGTGAAATAGTTCCAGGAAAGCTCACACATTGCTAGTCTGCACACCATTGAAGTTAAACCAGCGCGTACAAAATTAGAAAAACTCACGTGCAGACCGCATCAGCTATGAGAAGTGTCCAGGTAAACTTGATTAAGATGCTGGGGTTCTTGAGTTCATAAAACGGTTGTCCTTTTGGTATTTGGGTTCCTTGAGCACGGCCAGGGAACAGGAAAAACCACCTTGAGCGATGTGCAGTGAGAGTAGATCGGTTGCAGTGGACTAAAGCTTTAGTAGTCTTCCCGGTCACGTTCCTATGCTGTTTAACTCGCTTGCATCCGGCGTCTTCCGCTCCAATAGAAAGTCTGCTTTGATTTATGTAAGCTCGGATCACAAACTTGAACGTTGGAGTCTAACTGTGACTGACATTCATGTCAGCTAGCTTGATATGCGCCTTTTTGAAATTGTATGGACTGCTTTCTTCTTATTTCTTTTAATGGTCTCTTGTGATGCTCCGGGTTGCCCTTGGGATAGGCCGACGGACTTTCGAGGACTCAGTAGACATCGCGCCAGCTGCCGTTTCTTTAAGAGAGTCAGCACTCTTGCGAGTGAAAGGAGACGAGGTCGCGCAAAAGATTCTGTCCTTTCCAATTTTCTTCCAAACTCTTCGGCGACTACATCACTCTCAGCTGTTCGACATGTGAGGGACGGCCCGACTCTGAAGCCGGTTGCCCCTCGCAGACTCCTAAGGTCGATGTCTATGGCACATGGGCTAAGCCGTGCATCCAGTCCCGTGTACTTACAGCACTCAGATGGGGGACATAATGACCACACTGATTTTGAGATGGGGAGTTATTCTGGAAACATGATGGACCATCACGATACCTCAGGTTGGTGTCTTCTTAGGTGGCCGCTTCCGAATTAATGCATTGCCAACAGGAAACCAGACCTCCAATGGGAAGGCAACCAGACCTCAAATGGGACGAATTCCGAGACCTCTCGATCATATCGAACATTTGCGCGATGACCTCAATCATTCTGACAACGGTGACGTCCAAGTCCCATCGGTTGAAGGTTCAACTCCCCTTTCCGCTCGGTCACGAATTCAACGTGTTATTCTAACACTAAGGGATACTCTTCAAACGGCGTTCAACTCGTTTAGCCTCTGCAGATTGTACCCTCGGCGTCCTTCGTTTGAGCCAGATGCCTTCGTCCCATCCATGCTATTTGCACGCACATCCCCATCAGCCACTCCAACAACAGATTCCCCACCGGACGTCTTGCCGCCGCCTCACCCATTCCCCAACATGACCATATACCGCCTCATGTCCTGGATGAACTCGGGTTCTAACCTGGTATCTGAAACTAAGGTCTCGCAACTGGTCAGGGAGGTGATGCTGGCCGGGGATTTCGACCTAAAGCACCTTGATAATTTCTCAGTCAGGCGCAGCTTGCAACAGTTGGATATGGAGAGCGGGAAAGGAGTCACTTTCCCTGATGACTGGATTCAAACGAGCGTCAATATCAACATTCCAACGAAGTCACGGGAAGACAGCCCTCGCCCTTATACCATCTCTGGGTTTCATTATCGTCCTCTTATTGACGTAATTCGCGCAGCATTTGCAGATGTCCAAGCATGGGCCTTCCATATTCTACCTTTCCAACGGTTGTGGAAAGACCCTTTGGACGGCCACCAGGAGCGGATATATGACGAACTCTACACATCTGATGCCTGGTTGGAGGCTCAGGACGGTCTTCAGAGGCTACCGAAGCAGCCTGGCTGCTCACTGGAGCGTGTCATCGCAGGCCTCATGTTTTTTTCTGATGCCACCCACCTGGCAAACTTCGGAACTGCGAAGGCTTGGCCGCTGTACCTGTATTTTGGAAATCTGACCAAATACGCACGTTCATCGCCTCAATCAGGCGCATGTCATCTTGTTGGATTTTTCCCCTCAGTAAGTTTAATTGAACATAGCATGATCTCTACTTCTATTGACACATTTAGCTTCCTGACAGCGTGAAAGACGTTCTGAACGGCTTGTCTCGTATATCGAAAACTGGCATTGCTTCTCTCCAAACTCATTGCCGCAGGGAGTTGTTTCAAGCATGCTGGGAAATCTTGTTGGATGAAGATTTTATTGACACATACCGCCACGGTATTGTTTTGAAATGCGCTGACGGTGTGCTGCGCAGGGTCTTTCCCAGAATATTCACGTATTCAGCTGATTACCCTGAGAAGTATGTTGTTCTACTAACTTATGAAGTTAAATTACTCATCGCCTTGCAGGATTTTAATCGCGACGATCAAGGACATGGGTTTGTGTCCGTGCCCTCGCTGCGTTACGCCGAAAAACTTGTTCAGTTTCCTTGGGCTAGTGGGAGATATGAAAAGACGTGTAACTAACCTTCGAGCATACGCTAGGGCAAATGTTGTTAAGGCTCGTGATTTTATCTATGGATTGGGAAATACGGTAGATGGTGCTAAGGTAGAAAATGTGCTAGGGGAAGGATCATGGGTACCGACTCTGGTAGGCGGAACGCCTTCTCTTCAATTTTACGATCTGATTCAGAATATCTGGTGGAAGAATCGTTTTGTAGATAAGCTCGGACACCTCGGCCTCGACCCGTTCAGAATGCTTGTGGTCGACTTCATGCACGAGTGCGAACTGGGCACCTGGAAGGCGTTGTTTACACACCTTTTAAGACTTCTTCATGCCCTTCCCCAGGGTAGTCAGCTTATCGCGACCCTCGACAGCAGGTACGAGTTTATACAGAGCGTTATTGTCTGCTGACCAGTTGGTAACTTTCATTTAGATTTCGCCAGATACCAGCGTTCGGTAACGGCGTGATTCGAACGTTTTCAAACAATACCTCCGAGATGAAACGGTTAGCAGCGCATGACTTCGAAGACATTTTACAGGTTTTTTTCGGGTCACTTATTTTCTGCATCAGATTTATTGACATGCCCTCTGTTGTCAGTGTGCTATTCCAGCCTTTGAAGGGCTATTCCCCGCCGACCATGACGCGGCCGTGCAGTCTCTACTTTATCGGTTTGCCCAATGGCATGCACTCGCGAAGCTCCGGATGCACTCCGAGTCTACCGTTACCTTCCTCGAAGACACGTTCAAGAAACTGTCTAAGAAGCTACGTAAGTTTCGAGACTACACTTGTGCTATTGTCAACACCACGGAATTGCCCAAGGAGAAAGCGGCTCGCCTACGAAGGGCTGCTCAACGGTCTGAAACCAGTAACGCCCCTCCAGAGTCCAGCGGTACAAAGGCAAAGAAGTTTAATCTGAACACATACAAATTCCATGCGATGGGAGACTACGTGAGCACTATTAGGTTGTTCGGGACTACTGATTCTTTTACAACTCAAATTGTGCGCATGGATGATTGCATTCCTACTTTGCAGCTGAGCTTAACTTTGGCTAGGGGGAGCTTGCCCACAGGGCGCTGAAGGCATTTTATCCGCTAACCAACAAATTAGATACTCCGGCGCAGTTAGCCAAACACGAACGCAGACGCCGTGTGCTACGGCGGGTAGCAGACGCAGGAAATGTGCCCTCCTCTAGCAGTCCGTCGCAAGCCGAGACCCCACCTTCATCACTCTCTGGTCATCACACCATCTCAACTAGTCGAAATAACCCAGTAGATCTATTTGCGTTTCTCCGAGAAAATAATGGTGATCCCGCTGTCAAGGTATGGGTACTAATGCGTTTTTGATATTTTACTCATGGCGGTTTTCAGAATTTCATGCCGAAACTGAGGGATCACGTACTCTACAGGCTTCGAGGGCTAGATGTCGCCTACTGTGACCACACGTTCACTGATCAGGAGCATAATACAGTCATTATCCCCAACAACAGGATCTATTCGGTTCAGACTATGCAAGTTCACTATACCACTTACGACTTGAGGCGCGAATACGACACCATTAACCCCAGAAGCCATGGGGATATCATGGTGCTTTCAGGGGAGACTATGCCTAGCCACCCGTATTGGTATGCCCGGGTCTTGGGTATCTATCATATGGAGGTATGGCTTCAAGACCATGCTGGGGGTCAGCCTGCAAAACGCCACCTTGAAGTTCTCTGGGTCCGATGGCTTGCGGTGCTTCAGGACTGGAGTTTTGGCATGAAAAACGCTCGTTTACCCAAGACTGCATTTGTAGAGGAATCGGACCCTGATGCGTTCGGCTTCCTCGATCCTGGGCAAGTAATTCGAGGAGCGCATTTGATTCCTGCGTTTGCCTCGAAACATGGTGTAAGCTCCCTTCGCCATGGGAAATCGTTGGCACGTCCTGGGGGGCAGCTAGATGATTGGGAAGAGCATTATGTTGGAATGTAAGTGCGAATATATCTTCCCTGACACATTAATCCTCAAACTTCTGAACCAGATTTGTCGATCGGGATATGTTTATGCGCTACACTCACCTCGGTATCAGTCATTCAACTATGCTGCGGAGGATCTCCAGAGACTGTCTTGGCTCTGATTCGGTGACCCCAGACAATGTCATGGATATCATACCTGGCGGGCAAGATTTGGACGATGGCGACGGTTCTGATGGCGACAGCTTGGATGGATTTCATGAGGATGGCGAAAGCAGCGATGGCGAGGGTGATGAATGGTACGATGATGAGTTTACTGATGAGGAACAGGATGGTGGCGCCGGGGATGAAGGGGACGAGGATGAGGCTGACGAGTTTGATGAATTATCTTTCTGAACTTTTTCGAAACTTATCCTTCCAGTCACTAGGTCACTAGTTGCATCTCCAACATACCGCAGTTTCAGCACTAGAACCACCCTCCCCGACCCCTACGTCAGTGGAGGAGAGCCTTGTTTCGCTTGGCTCGACTGTGATATTTTGTGTATCATCGTTGATTGGTGAATACATTGTCGGTTTTTGGATGATGCTCGCTTTCATGCCTAGTTTCGACATCATGGCGCGCGATTCGAACATGGCGGTTAAAACCCATTAAATTTGCTTGTTCAAATCTGACATCAGCGCTTGCTCCACCTGCCCTTAGAATTTGAGTTTGAGTGATGCGAGGGTCTTTTCCCGACCACGAACTGGTGTTACAAGGTACAATCGATAACAGAATCATGTCGATGGGCTTGTGGTTACGGATTATATATTAGTATATGTCAAAAAGTATTCTAATTTGTTCACCAGTTCTTCTGATCTGAGTAACCCAGGCGCATCAGGGCCAGAGTCGGAGTCGGTTATGAATTGGGACGGACAACAGTGACAGTTGAGTCAGCTTTTTCGTTTGCAAGTGTATTACCTTGTTTGCTCCGTTTGTTATCGATCACATGGATGACTTGAGCGATTGAACCAACACAGTGCGCAACAACATTTCTGTAGGGTTGTCACAAATTTGTGAACACCTCCAAGTCATTATGATGTTCCTCAGCAAAGGACGTCGAAGGCGATTGCGGCAATGGCAATACTGCCGTCTGGGGAAGACTTGGAATGGAGACATCTGCCACACCTCATCGTCATGCATCCGCACTTGATGGCTGCAGATTTTTCTGTTGACAGCTGCTTCAGGCTAAACATCGAGTTATATCTACTACTGATAAACACTCAGGCTTACCAAGAATTCCAATCGTCTCTCTCAAGACCAGCCTCGTCTACCGACTGCCGTGTATTATGCCCGTTTTCCAGACTTCAACATTTGTCCTGTCTGTCAATGGTATCTCTGCGACGCCTCCAGGCTTTTGATGAGCTGTTACCTCTCGGCGATGGGCATGCGTTTTAGACAAGGACACTACAGGTGCGATATCAGCTTCCACTTCCTGCACTCATTTGGAAATGTGTTTTCATCGACAGACAATCACCGCACCTCATTCTCTCGAGATTAAAAATATATCGTCGACCCTTCAACTAAGGCGTTTAGCAGTCATTCAGCAAGAAATTCGACCCCAAACCTCATAAGGGTCAGTCGTCCGTTCAATTCAAATTTCGTGGCCGGTGCCTGAACTGATCTAAGCCAACAGGTAGTCATATGTATATACCCAAGACCATAGTTAGGAAGTTGCCAACCCGCAGTTCTACGAAAATTTTAGTTCCTCATCTGCAGGCAATCTGGCGCTTGATGACGATATATCATCTGTGCCACAGTTACTCTGAACCAATGAACATACCCTTCCTCCGATCCCATACACGATCCGTTTAACCTAGAGGCTCCCGCGTATATGTCCCCTCCGGATGTGAATAACTCTGTGTCTCAGATGTATGATAATATCGTGCACAGGACGTTATATTTGACTTTATCCGAAACGTGCAGAAGCATCATGCAGTGCTGCAGGAAACACGCCTGCAATCTCGTCGTGGATGGTTTCAGTTTACGTCTTCCTATATGGTCTGAAGGTTCCGAACGTGAGCACCACTGGTAATTCAACCATTGGCCTTCACCATCAATGATATAAGACCGTTTAATGTCCCTGTGTACGCACTTTGGTTTGGGGTATTTGTCACCTCAAGTTGATTGGTTATATAGGGCGTCTGCGGTAGACTATGTTGGACTCATCTACCTCCTGATTTTGGCGGTACGTTCACGACTTTAAAAGTTGATAGGGATATGTCTAATTCTCTCACATCTAGTTCGTGTTGACGGTACGACATTCACGATGGTTCCGGACAATGTTCATTAATATGGTGTGATGGTTAGAACCAACTTCTGGCGGCTCGCGTTGAATCAGGCTTTGAGAAGCGTTTGAGGTTGCGACCTCTCATCCTTATCCGCCTGCTATGGCCGGTCACTCTCTACTTCTTTGTCTCCGTATGGTGTTTTACTCATTTCCGGATGATCGACTGAAGTGTGTCATTTATAGCTAATGTACTCTCTCTTAAGTTTGGCGTTCGGAGTGCCATTTGGCAGGAAGTGAGTGTCATATTTTTTGATGTAGAATTGCGATCTGACCTTTGTATCTTTCTAAGATTTGGGCACGCAGGCTTTGTCATCTCCTGGATGATGTCGTGGTCTTGTACCACGTGTCCGGCAAAGGGAGTAGAGGATTCAGCGTGTTACTAGACGATATTGGACAGGCCAATCTTTTATGGTCCGCGTCTCGTCTGCAAAGTTAATCAGCCCCAGACCGAGCCCACAAAACAAACAAGCCCCTGCAGATCCTCAGCTGTTCCGCCTTCGTCAAAGTCTGGCGGACTGACAAGGAGCGTTTGGAACACGCGCGGATGGACGTTTCAGGAATGGAGAAAACAATGCGATATAAATAATTCAGTCACGAGTTATACATTCGAGGGCACTCCAATTTCTCGCTGAACCAAACTCCGGCAGATTAGACACGGCCTCGGATTCCAGTGGACGAAGGTTAGGGAAGAGTAATGCGGGAGGGAACCACACGGAATGTAGGACATATGCACCCCAACTTCACAACGGACTGAAAGTGCAATGCAGTACATCCTGCTCGCACATTATGCGCCGCATCCCCATTCCATCCCATTCCCGTTCCCATTACTACATCCCGTTCCCGTTCTCATTCCCGTTCCCACCACCATCAGCACACTGACTCCAGCATCAGCCGGGAGAGTGGAGTGAGTCTTCCAAGTCCAAAAATTGATACGAACGACAGCATTAGTTGGCCCACCGGCAAGCTCTCGTGCGGCCATCATAGCTTCCCACAGTTCTGAATCGGATCAAAACATCCACCCAGAAGTTCGGTTGATGGTGTAGTCCTGGTCGTCCAGCTGTAGATGCCTTTTCCGAGTCGAAACGCACAAGACGCAAGAACTTGTCGAATTCATTTGGTGTATAGCATGTCCGCTTGTGAGTTTTCACATACCTTCTGCGTAGAATCTCAGTGACATTGTGCCATGTGTGCTTGTTGGTGCTCGGTTTTTGGCATATGGCTATCGTATGTCACCACTCATGAGGATCTCTTACTGAAGATCAGAGATATCCACTAGTTTTGATGTCTGGCTTGAACCCCTTCGAGGATACAAATCACTCGGAGTTCATGGCGTTCGTCACGGCATATCTTCAGTGCTAGTTGTGTACGCGTTCCTCCAATTTTACGTTCTCGCGAGCGCACTCTGGGTATCCTGTGCTTGCGGCAGGGAATTTCTGGATACTCTCCGGTAAGTCATACCTATCATTACTTTACCTAACTTCTGACGAGTGCATCAGATCATCTCCCCCTACTATTCCTACCCCAAATAACCTTGCACCAAGAATGCGGAATGACCCAATCACAACTGCAGGGATTTTACGGGTTTCTTCTGAAGGCAATTTTTTTGTGTTTCCCTGCTTTATTCTTCAATTTGACCATGCCATTCAGAATTTCAGCGAAACGAATTCCTTGCCCGTGTTCAGAACAGACTGCCAGTAAGTATTTCAAGGGTCGATAATACACATTCTGAAGATGACATATGAAGAACCCGGATGCTGGACTCTGCGCATAACTTTGCTCTTGGATTTTTTTGTTACCCTCTGGAGGGTCAGTACCAACAAGAGATCATGATTGGAGCCAAAGGTGTAAGTCATTTGAACTACTCTAAGATACTCGATTGATAATATGAGCATGTCAGATCAACAATACTCTCGCCCCTTATCGATTTTGCCCCAATAATGACATTCCAAATATCGGCTACCGCGGCGCACCACTTACTGATGCATGGAATGCAGTGTATCTCAGGGATACCGTCCCTTGTTTGCAACGATATGTTGATGGGTTTGAATTGGATGTCCGAGATGTTTATGCCATGCAAGAATTGTGTGCCTACGAGACGGTCGCTCTTGGTTATTCCAAGTCCTGCGAACTCTTCACGGAGAAGGGTGGGAAGGCTTTGATTATTCGTAAGAAACCTCTTCTATACAGTTTGCACGCCGCTGATCTTAACCAGATCTGCCTTAGCGGTCCAGAATAGTGCTACTACCAGTACTGTTCCCTCTTCATATGCGGTCCCAGGAGTGTTCCCAACTTCTCTCTACCCTAATTACTACAATAATCCAACGGCCACCTCTGCGCAGCCACAGCCAGTCATTTCAGATCCCGTCACAGTAATTCTCTACTGTAACTGCTACGTAACTGAAACTAACTCGCTCTTCAGCATGAAATCTTTCCATTTTCCCTGACAGACCCGCAAAACATTCCTCAGGTAACTTGCATTCCCGATGTGTGCCGCGTCGGTTTCATCGTTTTGACCCTCCGGCTTTGACAGAATGACACCGTGGATCCTCACCCACTTCCACCCCAGGCGTCCTCTCAACAACTTCTTCAACAAGCTGTAGCGCAGATCAAGTCAATTGCAGTAAACCCGATGTTCACTACATCATGTGCACGGTGCCAGGCTTCCCTAGAAGTGGCCAAATTTCTTGCTTTTGCGGCTCCTGAACAAGGGACTAATCTCGCTTTGACGCTTTGCGAGTACTTCGATTATTCGTCCTCTTGCGAGAAAAATTATGGACCTCTCGTGTTGGGACCGATCCTTACTCAAGTTGCATCTTTTGCTGATGTCGGAGGATATGACGGACAGGTGGAATCAGTTGCTGAAACGGAAGAATACTGCTCATGATGTTTCCCAGTCGATTTGCTCCGAATTTCTTGGCTTATGTTCAGCACCTATGACAACGACTCTCATCCTCACTGGCTGGTTTGCAAAGCCGAAGCCAAATCCTCTTCCCCCTCCCAAGCAGCCCAGTGGCCAACTGATGAAAGTTCTGCATCTTTCGGACCTGCATATTGATTCCCGTAAGCGGCATTTGCACGCATGCGTTGATTATCTCCACTGATATTCTAATGTTCACTATTGGTGCGTTCTCTCCTTCACTTGCCGCCCCGAATTGAAGTTTGATTGAAAAATATATATAGGTACAGTGTAGCTTGGGGCTCACCTATAGCCAGGGCACAAGGAATTGGCTATGTGCGAGAGCTTGTGTCTCGTCTCACTCAAACACCGATTGAACGCACAATAGTTCCACTAATGCGACACTTCATTACGCTGTCACTTTCCCCCTTGGAGACAGCCTTTATGTGGACGCAACGCATGAAACTGTAGTATTAAATGGTCAGCTCGTTGATGAACCTGAACTTGAAAAGCATCCTAATTTTTGTTCATGGACAGTTCTTGCTGCGTTGAATATTTCGAGCTTTGCGGCGATGGGACAATTGCCGACTATCGGCGGTGTCCTTCACCGCTGTATAGGTTGCGAGTGCGGTGAGGGTCATAGAGACATTTCTTTTGTGCAAGACGGCTAATGTTCTTACATAGATGACTATGATTTGTGTGCAACAGTTTCCTGACTGTCACAGAACTATTGGATGCCCACGCACAACAGGACGACGACAGAGTCCGGCTCTTAGTCCAGTCAGAAGGAGAATCTGACCACACGATTCCTGCAGACAACACAGGTGATTTTGCTAGGTAAGTTTTCGCCTTTGATTTGTATTGTCTACGATTGAGCTTTCGGGCAGTCTACGCAATACTATTCTCCGAGTGCGCATCCATGACTCTGACATATCGCTTTTCCTACACCGTCAATCTAATCGCCCTCTCCCGAATCCCAGAACTTTCAACAGCCCACGCCGCCACCTCGACACGATACGAAATGTCTGTGCTGACCGTGAGATGTTCGCCCTCTCCCTCTCCCTCGCCCTCTCCCTTTTCCTATCCCTTTTCCTCTCCCTCTTTGCCTCCCTCTCCCTCTCCCTCTTTGCCTCCTTCTCCCTCTCCCTCTCCTTAGCGATCTTCCTTGCACGATCGATGCTGCAGAAGCGCTGATACGCCATTCGAAGAGTCAGCGCGTCTGATTGGATGTCACGATGGACTACTCACCTCATCCTGAGGTGCCATCGTAAAAAGTAAGCGTTTTCGATTATAATTTGACGTTTTATATACGACGTAGCAGATGGATGTTATCGACGAGGTCGATTGCCTTTTTCGGCGCAGTGCCTCACGCTTCAAATTCCGCCGAACTCAACCAATGGTTCAAGCGCCCGTCACTCATAAGGCTGTCCTCAACATTCAACCTATGTCCTGTGCGTTTTCTCGTCTTTTGGCCTGCTTATCCCACGTTGATAGTGTGATAGTGCTCTTATCGGACGCTGACGGTGCTACGGCCATCACTTTCTGGCTTGACTACCACGTCAAGGACATCCGGCTGATGTAGTGGCTCTCTGTGGCGGGGCTGTCGACCTTGACCTCCGCAACAAGAATGGCGATACACCACTTCATATCGCTTTAAAGGAGATGGAAGAGGATCAGGATCGTTTTGAAATTGTTCAAGAACTAGTATGTTGTGGCGCAGAGTGCAAACGGTGCGTTCTTCGCGTCTCAGTCAAACGAAGTGCTGAGCGCTCTCCCTAGGGCAATGTCAGGCGGCTCTCCCTAGGGCAATGTCAGGCGGCCTCACACCACTGGAATATGCGCAAAGTCGATATCCTTTAGAAAACGGATCATCGCAAATCCTCCATGCGATGACGAGGATGACGAGGTTGAAATACAGCCAGAACAACTGAGGAAGCAAATGTATGACAGAAATGATTTCGTAGACGGTAAGATATTCGTCGATTCTGCCCTGATGACCACCTTCACGTTCTACTTCCAGATGTCGAAGATGGAAGCGAGGGATCAAGCCTGGAGGCTGAATAGATTATATATGCCGCTAGTACTGTATTGTTCCCGCGCACCTGCTTTTATGCCGCCGTGATATTGTCGTAGCACGTCGTTTATCAAATCATGGTTTCTACTGCACTACATGATATGTTGTGATAAGACTATATCTGAAAATCAAACGAAAAACTTATCCCATCGGAGGAGATCGTGCCCCATCATGCAATATATGTGATGCCTACCGACGTCGTATGTTTGTCTCTGATTTTTTGCATAGGTGAGAAAAAAAACATATCACGCCCGTTCTCATCGTGCCACGCCATAGTGGGTTTTCACTGGGAGTCACATATCTTCCCTTACAGGCTGTGATGCTACAATGCAACATTCGTTTTGCCAACTCTACGCTACCTTAATCTCGAAGATCAATGCTAAAGTTATTTGCTACGATAATGCCTTATATAGCCTTGTAATTCGAGACATGATAAGGGAAAATGTGAACGCTCGACAACCTCGACACAATTACCCTGCTATCCCTTCCAGGTTATGATGGTGTAATGTCACAACGTAGTCATGACTTGTAATGTTCATATATATTTGATGACCAAGGCTAGTGCTGCTTTTCATCATAAAGTCATGAATAGCTTTTTATTGAAAATTGAAATTATGACAAGTGAGCATGGCTAACATAGTGGACCCAAATTCAACACGATCCCCTGTTGGCCGTCATGTTGCTGTGTTGTACCCTTGTCATGAGTGCTTGAAGGTACTCTAAATTTGTAGATGTATATACCTATATATCAATAAGTCAAATTTATCGGCGTATGAATGGTGATATATGGCAGAAACATAATTATTTCTTTCTGTAGTTATCACGGGTACAATATCACGGACTCATGAATTCACTGATGGAAGTGAAGATTCTGGAGATAGATCCACGATATGTGGCGGGCACCAGACTTTCAATAACTTCAAAGGAGACGTGGTGAGCATTTTGTCCGCCCGTACCGCAACGCAAAGATACTTCACCTGTGATTAAAAAGTGAGGCGGGAGCAAAAGATGATGAAGGGGATCGAAAACGAGGGTGGGAAGTGTGATGCGAAAGGAGGCCCCAGGTAAGTTTCATTCTAGGATTGCCGGCGCCTTTTTAGTTGAAGCAGCTCAAATAGATTATCGCCAGTCTCGTCTTGTGCAATCTCTCCATGGCACCAAAGTATTCGTGATAAAGATGGAGGGCTACTCCCTGATAATACAGCTTGACATAATATTGGTATGCTCGTACTTAGATCAATGTTAACTTTTCAGCCGAATACTATACAAAATCTGAAGGAAATATGATGCAGTGATGAAAGTCATGTAATTTGGAAGACCTGCAAGATAATCGATGCGAAAAAAAAGTTCATGCTGAGTACTACTATGGGGTGGCTGCGCGTGCGTCAATGAGCATTTGCATACAGAAGAACTGTAACTTACCGATCAAGCTCTCTCTTGGAAGTCCTCGCTCGTCAAATATCGAGCATTCAATAGCTTCCCGATGTGCGTAGGCAAATACCCCATTCCCTTGCGGCGGATACCAAAAAGTGCTTTCAACATGGGGACAGGCGATTGTTGGAAGGTGTTGAGGGAATCCTCAGCACGAGGCCGATGCTCCAGTTTGATAAATCCATCACTTTGAATCTCAGTGACACCCTGATATTTGAGATCTGCAGTGTAAAGCCCCAAGAGGCGACACAATTTCAGGTACGCGCGCTGTTGAGGAAAGTACAGTTGTCCAGCAAAGACGTTGAGCTGACGGATGAGGGTGTCGTCTGGAATCCATCGCGCAGAAATTGATGGGGTGATGTAAAGACGCAAGTCGTCGCATGATTTCATCATCTTGGTGACGCGAGGTGTATAGATGTGCAAATGAACTTGCTTACTTGCTCGAATGTCAGGTAATAAAATGTTGGCCTCGAAGGGGCTGACAATGACTAGCACCTGCGCGCGGGATGCTGTACTTGAAAGAATCCAGTTGACTGGGCGTGTGTAGTTGTCCGTTTTTTCTTCCGTCAGAACGGTTGTGGTAAAATCCCTCGAGGCAAACACGTCCCGTGACCACGGCTGGCGCCCTGAGGAAGCAGCAGAAGTTGTAGCGAGGGTGTCGAAAACAGCAGTGAACACATGAGATCCATCCGGAATGGTGCCTGTTCGGATGAAGGACCTGACGTCCTCGTCAATGCTATGGGTAGCAGCCGACACTGGTGGTGGTCTCTCCACCTCGCTCTCGCGCTCAACCTCATGTAGCACTTCTCTCTCTTGCTCTTCGTCTAAGCGGTCGTCAGGCGAAATGCCTAGCAACCCGAGGATCCTGCATCTCTCCAGAAGATCTTCGTCTAGCGACGCCTGTGAAGTAGATGCGTCCGTAAGAGCTGGAGCGTATAGCTCTTCTAATTTCTTGGCCTCTGGCTGTAGCCACGAACGGGCGAGTTCGGCGGGTTCAATATTTTCGGATAAGAACGATGACCATGCACTGTGGCGAGATTGGAAATCTGCTCCATGCTGAAGCCATTGTGAAGCGCGATGTTCGATGTCTGAGCACGTTTCAGTCATCGCCCACACGAGGATATCCGACACATGAACATTTCCATTGCTCTTGTTATTCACGGCTCGTATGCTGCGATCTATGTCTGGAGGTGCGAAGAACATGACTGAGTGACCGTGGCCAAGCTTTCTCATACGCATGCAACCTGGTAATATGTTATTGAACGCCATGATGAACAGATACATTGGGTCCTCACCTTGGACAAGGCGATCCTTGGTGACCTTTGGCCCTAATGTGACAGCTGCACGAAATCCCCTAGGCAACTTCACGTCTGTTCCTCTGGTGTGTTCATCGTCCAGATACAATACACATTGATCCACTTGCTGAGCAAAGGAAGATGCGGAGAATAGTTCTACAACATGATCCCGAGTGCGCACCACAAGCTCATCGTGCCTGTTGAAATAGATTGCCGCTTGGGCATCTTGATTAATCTCCAGCCATATCTTCGCCACCTCGTCATTCTGCAGGTCAAGTACTTGCGCACCCACGTCGAGCAAGACACGTATTTCAGGCGACTTCTTCGTGATGACATTAAGAAGTTCTCTAGCGCTTCCACCAGAAGCTAGCGGATCGTAATGATCATTCTCTTGCTGCAAAAGGTAACTCAGGACTCTGGCGTTTGTACCGCGCTGGTGGTCTAGTGAATGCTGCGCCATGGTGGCGGGTAGCAAGTAGCGAAAGTCGTTTGTTCCACTGAAGCCTGTGGTAGGCAACCCGGAAAACTTTCGCTCCGCGAGATCCCAGGCAGAGCAAGATAACTTGTGTGGAAACTCCTTGGCTTCCTTTGGAAAGACGAGCTGAGCCAAAAAGAAGTCTATGACGGCCTTGTTCCGCCCGAAGAGAGGTACCAAACAACTGGTGAACTGTTCAGTAGACTCCGCATTGATTCCACTGAGGGTTTTCAGGTTGTCTGGAAGCGAATCTGAAGACAACCCCTTTATCCACGTCTCATATTCCAATGCGGGATTGTCTTGCTTGAGTAGCTGGCGGAAGCAGGAGGCGACCTGTTTCTCACTGAGGCCTTCGTAGTAGTATGAAAGACATGTGAGTGCGACTGCAATATCTGGATGTCCAAATTCTGCCCGAGATGAGGGAACATCCTTGGCACGGTAAGGCACGGCAAGCATTGTGCGTTGAGGATCCAGGCCGTAATCTACGCGCCATCGCCGGTCCTTCAGCGTGTATATCAGTATACCGTGTGCGAGGAGTCCTCGAATGAGCAGTAGTCCATTCCACAGACTGGACCCAGCGCAATAGTTCCGGACATTGTGAAGAAGCTGTGGGCCAATAGTCGAGAGGGTAAGATACTCACGGATGGAGTCTTTCATATGACGTGGCACATGTCCGAATGCAAAATTTGGAAGGTTACTGTCAAGAATGTCGTCACAAACCAGTTTGATCAATCTTTCGGCTGCGCAAGTGTCCAGGACTCTGAGTGGGAAGGTTCCGATAACACCTGGCTGGAACTCTACTCCAAAAGGAAATTCTTGGTGAAGGGGGCGAGCGTGTTTTGCCACAAGGGTCATCACCTGTTGTGTTGTGGTCCATCGATCAGGATAACCTTCCAAGTGTTGTTGGTCGCCCATAGTGTAGACGAGTTGGAAGCGGACATGCAGCAGTTCATCACTCTCGTCCAGTATGTCACGAGTGTGCTTATCAAGCCACCGCTGAGTATTCAGCAGGGGCACGGCCAGCTCTGCTGAGGATTGCCCAACCGCATTTGTGGGCGCCGGAAGCTGTTGCTCCACAGTCATCAACTTGAAAGAGAGGATATGGTCTGGTTGGGTGACAAGGATACCGCCAATGGCTCTGCACTCTTCAAATAGTGACTGGATGATGCTTGCATGATTAGAAGTAATGTGCAACGAACGCGAGAATGGCAGGTAGAAAATTCGCCTGTTGGTGAGGCCGCCGATCCGTTCCACGAGCAACTGGAACATCTGAACGACCAAAGGCTTTAGCACAACGACCCGTACAAGATTGCTGCAATCTGCCAGTGCAGCACAACAAACAGGTACGATCACGGAGGATTTTCCTTCCCCCATATGAAGCTGCAGGGCGGTATTGTTGCCTGAGCTTGGGGAAATCATCTCCATCGCAACGCTAGCTTGAATGGGACGGATAAGAAATCGATTCTCTGCCTAGTACCGTTAGTGATCAATTATATCAATCGTTATCAACCATCGAATACCTGGATTAGAAGCCAGTCCAGATATGTCTGTGTATCATCCACTCCTAGGTGACCGTCGTTCATCAGCTCCTTCAGAAATTCTCCATCGTCCCCACCAGCTGCCAGCTTTAACTTCAGAAGTCGTTGTGATCTTTGTAGTCGAAGAAGAATATGGACGAAGCTGGTCAAAGGAGCTTTCCATGAGTCACAGAGAGGTGTTTTTGACGTAGAGGCGAGGAGACCGAGAAGAAATGTAATGGTAATGCGCGGCCATTGCCCAGAATTGAATAAACTCTCCTCCGCCAAACCCACGGGAGCTAGATGCTCTTCCAATCTGCGAAAAGCATTATTATAGAGCCTATTGCACCACACATGATGATGTTGCAACATGTTGACTGTCCAGCGGGTTGGGTCCAGTACAACGAGTGATTGTTCGTTCTCTAGATCGATTCTGCTGTCTTCTAGATCGTTGGCATAGCGGACACCGAACTGGTCCAATCGGCGTCGTGAAAACCCGGAGATGACATCTTCTAATGGAGATGAATCAAGCCCACTGCCAGAGGATCTGTTGCTTAGTAAAGCGCCACTCTGTTTGAGAGGGTCAGGTAGTAATTTGATGACTGGCGGAGGCTTTCTGAACAAATCTTCAGTGAGAACGGCGGTGGTGACTGATATAACATCTGAATTGCTCGGGGTGAATGTGTACGATTGCTTGATGGAGAGCATGGAAGTCCGCCCCACTTCAACAAGCACAGTCTGCACATGATCCAGATATACCTTCAGACACCGGTTGCGATAGCAGTTCGAGTATTGCGTTTCAAGGACGGTGCTAAGGGCGAGCTTGTTGTATCGGGATTGGCTTAGACACTGCAGAGCATTTGCAGGGACGGAAGCGCAAGGCCAACAATCAAGAAGGATACTGATCGTCGCCTGCTGTTCACGTAGACACTCAGATTGGAAGTGTCTTTGTTGCCGAATATTAAAGTCGTGGGATGACTCGCCATTGTAGCTAGACCACGACGCCTCGGGACTGTTGTGGAAGGTGGTATGGGAAGAGATATGGTAGCAGAGATCCTGTTCAAGGGGTTTGATCCCCAAAGAAAGGTCGTATATGTTATATATGGGGGAGTAGATTGCACGGAACTCAGGAATAACCGCAAACGCGAGCATGGTTGTGGCAAATTTCATATTGTCCGGAGAGGAATAAGCCATGGCTGGCAACGTGAAAGCGAGTTGGAATGTGTGATTCTCCCGGTCTGCGTCACAGCAAAGTTGGTAGACGGTCATCCATATCTTAGCCAAGTCAGGCTTCAACCACTCTCCGTCGTATCGAAGGGATAGTAAATTGTCTGTTCTCCCAGAAATTTCTCTCCATTGAACGAAGACGTCATAGAGCGCTTGGCGAGGCTCAAGCGTGATCCTCCAGTTGCACACCATGCGTGCACAATCAAACGCATTTTGATCATTGGTTGAACACCAGTAAACATCCCTGGAAGTATATTCACTGCTCGACGATTTTCTGGGATAGAAAGAATTGACTGGATCATGGGAGTAAAGGAAAGCGGACCGCTGAGAAGCGCGTTCCAGGAGGGACTCGTCGCGTGCTGGAAATTCTGGACAAACTGGAACCGGTGTTTCGCTGAGCACCTGCAGCCTCTGTGCATATTGGACTATGTCCCTGGCAGCATGGTAGAATGCGCAACTTTGGACATAAGATGATAGGCCACTTTGCCAGTGGACGTCCTGTGACCTCCTGCCGGCAACGGACCATGTCCGATCAACGGTCAAGGAACCTATCCAAGCTAGAAGCTTGCATTCGAATGGGTCCAGCTTCATGAAGGAAAAACATGCAGCAGATTGCAGCAAATACATGGCTTCCTCCAAACCAGTGCGTCGAGTCAACGGATCTGGAACATGGGCACTGCACACGGCGTGCAAGTACACCTTGTAAAGTTTATTCGTGAGACCAACATTTCCCGTCAAGCGGCAGAATTCCGTGTCAATGGTGTAACAGTGGTAGGGAAGGCGAGCATGATTAGGATCGATATGGATGGTGACCTGGATGTGGTGACCGCTGGGCTCCACTACTACATCCCCTTGGGGAATGATGACACGGCGATCGCTGTAAGTTTGTCGATCTTTTGGGCGTAAAACGAGCTGGTTCACAAGTCCAAGCATTGTACCAGTGGATTGATTTTTATCGACAACCATGCCTCTCTGGTTCCGTGAATGCAATTCTCCGTCTTTGTCTATAAAGAAAGAGAGTCCAAACCGAGGGAGATCAACCTTGACTACATCCATGCTGCAAGTGACGATTAGGTATTGGGAGTTTTCAAGTGGGCTCAGCGTGTTTGCTATCATGCTGAAGGTGTGACTCCGAATGTCAAACAGAGTTGTCTGGCCCTGCCGAGCGACCGACTGCCCATCATCCTCTGTGAATTGCAACACCCAGTTGTCGTCAGAAGGCTCCCACAGTCTCTCCATTGGACGAAATTCGATTGCGCAAGTGCGTAGGTTGAGCCAATGCACGTGATCTTTGACCAGTAGTACCGGGATGTCCAGCTTAAGATTCCCCGGAGGTACCAGCTCAAGGAGGTCTTCATTCTCACGTTGCGACTGAATGACAATGTCCCCGTTGCGCATCCCAAAAAATATCTGCAAAAGGACGACTAAGCTTGGCTCTTGTCCTTCAAGTTGGACAATACCAACTCACTTTGAAGCGATGCACAACGGCCTTGGCAATAAATTCCACGCCGGGGATCTTAGTGGGAAAAACATCAAACACTTGCTACTCGGTAATATGAGACGTCTGGCTAACTAGCAAGGCGGAAAACTCACATGGCCGAAGAGGGCGATGTAGCTAGGATGCCGCAAAAAGCAATCTGGCAGCCTGGTTAATGGCTTGCCGTCAACCAATAAGCTTGCCGTCAACATATCAAGATGGATGATTTGGCGGGATGGATCGTCAAGAGGCGCTGTTTCACATCTAAGCCACCGAGAGTTTGGGGATTCAAGTACTTCCCAGCGCGTGTGGCGCTGGTATGCAGGCCAAATATGCTCCATTGCCCAATCAAGACCTTCTTGGTCGTCTTCCACATAGTGTCGGAAATAGGCCTCTAAGAAGTGTGACAGCCGACGGTTGCGTTCAAGAAGTAACCTTGAAATTATCGGGAGAGAGTGAAGATCCAGAGGCACGTTATCCCTCACTGTAACAGAGCAGTACGCTAGGATCTCCAAGTCTTGTGGTGATTCGAGGAGTGCTGCGATGTTGTTCGGACCAACATCATAAGTGCTGAGACAAATTGCTGCCATGTCACGAACACGCGCTCGATGTTTGCGAGTAGACGTTTCGTCTTGATCATCAGATTCGGATAGCTCTTGCACCCATTTGAAAGTTGTATTTCGGACAGCTCGCAGTAACGTGTGTAATTCATCGATGACCCTGGAATCCTCTGCTGATGAAAGAAGGCGGGATGCCAGCACGGAGATTGTCGACATTGTTGTGCCCTCCAGCCAATTCGCTTCTACGCTTACTTTCAAGCTTTGGAGCTCATCAATAAGGGCGTGTCCGAATTCTGAGGTTTTCAGTTCGTTGTGCCATGCCCTAGACCCGTCGGCTGAAAGCTTTCCTACCTGCCAACTAGCCTGGAGTAGTAGCAAGTGGACCGCAGGATCGCGAAATGTGAGGGTGCGTGCTCGTAATTCACGAAGAATGTTGATCCATTGCAAAAGGCTGCCACTACGAAGGCCCCCAAAAGCGATGAATTCATGAAGCGTCAACTCAGCATGACATGAGGCCTGGTTGGCCAAGACCTCATTGGAGGTGTGCTCCGTACCCGACAGGTAATATTGTAGTCCATGATACGGACCGTTCGGCAGCTTGTGGGTGCAAATGTTGGATATGTCAGTCTGTCGAGAAGAATTGGAGGCCCAAACACCACTAGTCGTATCGTAAAGAATGAAACGCAGCTGGTTAATATTGTCGACGAAGATGTCGCTTTCAGTACATGGAAGGGATTTGCGAGAGGTCCGGGGGGGCTCGTTCATGGAGGCCAGTGTAATACATTGACCGGGATGCTCTGTGTAATAACCCGAGAGCGGCGCATAATGTGCGAGCAGGATGTACTGCCTCGCACTTTGAGCCTGTTGTGAAGTTGGGGTGCATATGTGGTAAAGAAAGTGGAAGGTGAAAGATCGCCACATCTTGAAAGCGACCGGGGAAGCAAGCTCAAATACCACTACCGCTGCATCACAGACAGACTCAGGAAGCGGCCATTCATGGACTTCAACAGCAAGGTTATCCCTCTCACTTTGCTTCTTGCACCGACGGCAATCACCGTCATGTTGAACCCAACCTCGCCAGTGTGTGTAGTAGTCGCACGATATGGCGTTGATTTCATCTGTGAGACACCGGAATCTGTCGCTTTTGTTATGAAGGTCTGCGGTTCGTTTTTTACGCTCTGTATCTGCATCATTTGTAATGCGCTGCTTGAATGACTGCAGCTCCTTGGATTGGTGATAGTAGCGAACTGCGAACGTGTGCATTTCTGCCCCATCCGAGAAGACCGAGAGCGCATTGGGGGTGCGACGCCTGGCAACATAGCATTGAAGAACTCTGAGTCGCTCTATGGCGGCAGCTTTGTGAAGGAGAAGGCGATTGAATATGGCAAGTGGGACCTCCGGAGAGTACTCCAGGAGGAGAGGGATTGACTTAACAACCAGTTTATCAAGTGCGACCCAGAGTTCGAACAGTGTGAGGAGCATGATGGATATATTTTCAGGATTTCCGGAATAGGACGGTTGTGCTCTGGTGGAATAACTTCTAGCTCGCGCTTGAATGGCCATGCAAGCGGCGTCGATGTCAACACCATCCAGGCTCATGACACGATTCACCCAGCCATCAATGTCCTGCTCAATGGCATATTCGAAATCCGAAAGTGCTACGAAGGGGTCGTCGGTATAAGCGCTCTCGAAGAAATTGGCGTCAGGACCAAGGAAGTCCTTGATAGTGCCTCGTGGGCGATGATGAGGTTGAAATTCTTGCACAGGAGGTTGGACGTGGGTAGGATGGAGGATAGAGATGATGTACTCCTTGCTTTCGGTCAAAGAGAGTCTGGTGTCTCTGATGTTATGTATCTCCGAGGCATCCCAATGAGGAGAAGCCGTCTGAACCTCCTGAACATTCTTCCAGCGCAGCTCCAGTCGGTCTTTGATATCTTCTGTAGCTTTGTGCATCCCGATTGCTAAGAATTCGTCTTCGGCCTGGAGCTTGACCAAGCGACGACTGACTTTAATGGACATGGAGTAAAGTAGATCATTCGAGATATCCCCCTCAAGCGCTTTGGACACAAGGTCGGTCATGAGAGAAGCCATGAAAGCCTTGTAACTGTTTCGTCCAAGGCTTGTGCGCTCGAGAGATGTCTGCAATACAACCCTGATGACAAGCCAGAGGGATGACCTTCGCCAAGGGAGCTTGGCGTTAGACTGTAACACATCATCGCCTATACGTTTTCGAATACGAGGGATGTTAGCCGGCTCGCCAAATGCGCAGAGGATATCAGTAAGAAGTCGGGTGATATAGTGAGGATTTGCAGTCTCTCCTTGGAGGACTGCGGGATCTAATCCATCAGAGCTCATGTGCGAAAGAAAGTTCACCAGCTCGGGGGGAAATGTAGGGTTATCCACCACTAAGTTTGATATGGTGATCGCAGGTCCCGGATACGAACACAAGAGCTTCCCTTTTGCCTCCATGACAGCAGATGCCGGTGGTGAAACTTCGAAGGATTCAAAGATGGTTTCCGTGTCGAGCCTGCGAAGCACTACAGCAGCATTTTGTTCCCGAATCAGATATGCGAGAACATCTACAAAGAAATTTTGTGATGTGTCAATGTTTGCCAGCGCCAATACTATATGCATACCTCCTGCTTCCATGGATTTTATTTGCAACTCAACAACTTCCCCAATCAGGGAAGAAGAAGTCATTGTGACAGCAAGACTCTCCAGCATCTTCAATAAAGGAGCCCACTGCTCCTGATCATGGTCGGGCAACGAACTCACAAATTTGCGAGCCGACCCTAGCACGACATCAAGGAGGGCGCGGTCATTGTCGAGAGTATAATCGCTGCGCTGCGGTAATTTGATGGGACAACATATGTGGGTGATAATATATTCCAAGACATCAGTCTGGGAGGATTCTGAGGCGACAGACATGTGAAGTAGCCTTGAGCTTGATTCACGATATATGGTGCAAGTTTAGTAAGAACTCTGAAGTTGGACGGTCTGTGGGTGGGGATTGAAAGCAAAAGGTTATAAGAGGCACAAGGGAACGCAAACGTAATGCCTCATGGCTTAGGATGCCCTCGTGCATGATCTGCGCCAAGCTTCTTTGGCCGATGACTGGATGAAACATCTAGGCATATACAGTAAGCCAGGACCAGAAATTTGGAAAAGTAAGATACCTTCTGATGGACGTCGATGAATAATAACAAATCCAAATCTTACACATATCATGGCGGGCATTATTATCAACCAAGAGTCACTCGTGTCAAAAGAACACGAAGTTCTCTCCAAGTGGGTAGAGAGAGAAGATTTTGGGTTTTCAAAAAAGCGCGTCTGGATTGCATTTGGACTCTTGGAGTAGATCAATTCGTCCTCACTCAGGCTGGGCGGTAAGTCACTTTCGGAGTCAGTAGGTGTCATGGGCAGAGGTCTTGACGGCAATTGCCGTTTCTTGGAACTTGCCCCGTGGCAACGTGCAGAAGAAACTACTAAGATCTGTTCAATGTTCATCGCTACATCAGTGAATTGGTGAGGAAAGTAGAAGGCGATATATCGCAATATATAGTACATAATCAGAACAATCAACATAATTCTGTTATCGAGCATCACATTATCATATTTGCTCTTGTATAGGAAAGGAGTTTTACATGATTTCACTATAAAACTTCAAGATCAGGAAGAGGTCGCATCATCGCTCAAACTGAAAGTCAAAGGGAAGGTGGAACAACAGCTACTGGTTGATCTACATGAATCAAAATTGATTTTAACACCACTTTGATACCAAATTCAAATGTAAACACGAATGCCATATCCTCTCAACTACGAGATATTCATTCGAGCGCGTGACCACCAAAAAATCCTTTATGGCTTCGACTTTGAAGGGAAGGTGGAACAACAGCTACCGGTTGTTCTACATGAATCAAGATTGGTTTTAACACCGCTTTGATACCAAATTTACATGTAAACACGAATGCCCATATCCTCTCAAACTACGAGATATTCACTCGAGCGCGTGACCACAAAAAACTCCTTCATGCTTCGACTTTGAACGCATCAAATATGACGTTTGCGATGTTTGTCAGCAATGTATCAATTTGGAATGCGTGTGAATAAGCTATACCTTTTCGTGGCAGCCCGACAAGCGGCCAATAATCAATTTGTATCATGCCTCAAGTCTCAAGGCGACCTTCTTTGTGTAGCTAATGGTTGACGATAGTATACTGCTTGCGACTGCGTCCCGGGAAGTTAGATTTGCTCAGAACAGTGAAACGTGTCTATCAAGTGCGTGAGAACCAACATAAGTCTTGCTTTGAGTTCGTATACAACGTTCTACTTTTATCTAATGACTAGCAGATGCAATGTACTTGCGAAAACCAACAATGTGTTTACTGAGTGAGCAAAAGCACAAGTATGTACTACTTTGAATTTTGACGCTATCTGCTCTAGATTTCCAAAATGGCTAACAATAGCACACCGCTTGCGACTGCGTCCCGAGAAGTTAGATTTCCTCAGAACAGCGGAACGTGTCTATCAAGTGCGTGAGAACTAACATAGGTCTTGCTTTGAGCTTGTACACGACATTCTACTTTTATCTGATGACTAACAGATGCCACTGTACTTGTGAAAACCAATGGTGTGTTTACTGAGTGAGCGAAAGCATAAATATGTGCTACTTTGAATTTTGACGCTATCTGCTCTAGATTTCCTAGGATGGTTCGTTGAATGTCAACTTTCAAGAATTTATCGGTGGGAGTTTGAATTGAATATTGTTACGACGGTAAGTCGCGTGCGAACTGGGATGATCTAACAGCGACGATCACGACAGTGATACCACGTGCTGAGAGTCCAAGGTCGGCTCCCACAGAAGAGCAGGAGTTGCGTACGTTCACGGAGGTGAACGATGATAGCGGTTTACAGGCAGAAGGGGTCTCAAGTCCTTCTGAAGGTACGGATCTGATGTCAAGCAGGTAGCTTTAGCAAGACAAAGGTTTCGAGGGAAAACCCAGTAGGATTAAAGTAAGGAACATCTACTTTAATCCTCGACCTTATATAAGGCTACTCTATCGTATCTAAGCTCAGCTTGAAGCTGGGTTCTAATCTGCTTATCTATCGAGTCAGAGATACCATGCATGAGGCAGGCTTCTATCAGTACATGAGGCAATACGAGGCTTGCCTTCTATTTTGATAACATAAATAGGTCTTCTAGACCTATGTCGTCATATCATGTAAGCGATCCAGATCGCTTACCTAATCCGGCATCTTCCGGACTTCTCTTCTTATTCATCATCTATCATCAAGGCCTAAAGGCCCGGTTATCGTATCGTTGCCGTGCGGGGTGGCAGAGGGCTGGTCGAGTAGCTGGGGGCTCACGTAGTGACTGTAACAAATATTTCTTTCAATTGCGCTCATCTCACAGTCTGTGCTTTTTATTCTAAGATTGACATGAAGAATAGAAATACAGATATCTTCATGATCGCGCTATATTTTTTGGATCCAGCCCATTAAAGTCAGGTAGCCGGATCTGCAGGGTAAGCTTGAACCTTATATATTTCACCATACATCATCACCCTGCGCGTCTTTTCGCGCTTGAGGAGGATATCTTTACACGTGTATTTTGGAGCAATGTTATATATTCTGCCATGCATCAGCGCTCTGCATTTCTTTTCGCCCTTTAGGAAGAAATCTTCACGCTTGTATTTGGGACCTCGGTGATTCAGCCCCCCCAATGCAATGCCGCTGTTACTATTTGGTAAAGGGGTATCTCTATTCTACCTTCTCATGTATTATTCATTAGGGTATTCAATTCCACATCAGAAACACAGGTAGGCGAATCTAGAAACAGAGCTTCAATGAGTTGGGCCCTAGAGATCATTCTAATTATTCAGTTGCGTACAATATTAGATTCATCATTAAACCATCGCATTAATTGGCAAACAATAGATATAATACAGAACACAGTAATATCTAGGGTGAATCAAATGCAGTGTCATCGCGTTGTGCTCTCTGCCTTGCGAGAGCATTGACAGACATATTGGCCTTCATCACGTCGCTAAGTTCGCCTCGGCGATTCCTCCCAAATACTTTTCTGAAAACGAAATTCTAGCAAGGCTTGGTTTGGAGGGAAAGTTACGCACCTAGTCCACCATTCGAGAAGTTTCTCCACCCTGCGCTGCGCTTCTCGACCAGGGGCCCTTTCGAAAAAGTCAACGATGGTCCGCCAAAATTGTTGGTAGTCGAAGTCGCCATCCATGGACCGCCAAGAGGTAATTGAAGAAAGTGCGAATCGCACCTGCGAGTATATAGTGAAGATACATCATAAAATAGACTGAACAATACGACTTACTTGACATGTGATATATGCGAGCGAGCGAGGAGTGACTTTCTCCAAATGGATGATCTGTGCTATGTGTTTTTTGACCTTGATTCCAGATAACGACTTCTTAGCCCGTCGGTTGTTGCTGATGACATCCGTGCCGTCGCCGTCGCCTTCGACGTCTTTTGCTGAGGAAGGAGACGTGAACACAGCCTTGTAGGCCTGAAACACTAGTCAGTTTGCTGTCAGGCTGCTCCAGTGCGACTAACCTGAATGAGAATCTTGCCCTTGAAAAGGCCCTCCTCAAGATCGTCGGGATTGGAAGTGTACTTATCATACAAGTAAGTGGGAAATGATAGATCTGTGACGATATACCCATCTGAGCGATTTCGGATTCCTGCCCTTACTCTGGTGAACTGTGAGCGTTGTCTCTCAGGATACCGAAGCCACTACTTACTCTGGGTTATTCCAGTCAAGCTCTGCCGGACAGAGTAACCTGCCACACACGTCATGGGTGAATCCACGGGAATGCTTATCGTCGTGGTCAACGGGGGAATCCGGTTTAAATTCACGATTGATCCATTCTGAAACGAGAGTCTTCAGTTTCGAGGTGTCATCTCCTCGAGCGCCATCAGCCCCCTGTCGAAGCTAGAGAAAGACTCAGCCGTGACACAACCATTAATATCATTAAACCAACCATCTTTAACATGTGCATGTACTCCTCGTACTCCATCTCTGAACCCTTCTTGTAGAACCACGGCAGCGTTTTGGCTAGGGTAGTATAACCTATTTGAAGTTGATCTTGTCTACGTAACCACGTTAATGAGTAATATACCCGATCCAAGAGCGAAATACTTACTCGATGGTAGTCTCCTGGTCTTCGATCTCATATCTTCTGTCGTTTTCGGCGACGAGGTCCTCGATACTATCAAAAAGGGCGACAACACGCCTGATTGCTCTTCCTTTAGCAACATACCAGATTGTTTGCCTAATAGATGGTGAGCAATGCAACTGAATACTACGTGCAATAGCAGCCACACCTTTGCTTGACTGCGCGGCCCGACTCCAGGGCCTCCAGCTTCTCCTCCAATTGAGCGATTTTCCGTCTCTGCAAAGCTTGTACATGTGCCGCTACTGCTTGAGATTGTTGCGGCTGAGTGTTGGGTTGGTCCTGCTGATTCTCAGCGTGCGATGTGCTGCCTTCGCCGTCGATGTACGACGTGTCGTCCTCGTCCTGCTGGCCCTCGACATGCGACATAACGGCAGGAACTCGAATAGGTTAGCGAACGACTGGAACAGTCCCTGAGGGATGAAGATAAAATGAGAGTGAGGAATAAAACTAACCCGAGCCCGCTCACATTTTATATGTTGGCCAAGACCGGTCCTAGTTGCCTAAAAAGAATACTGGGAACTAGTAAATCACGCTAGCACAAGCGATCAAGTCGCTTGAACAATTTGATACCTGTTTAGGAAATGGTTAACGTCGGCAAAATAAAGTTGGATGCAAAGTCACTAACGGCGTGGAAAATATGTACAGTGGGGCGTGACATGATATTGATTCCAGTAGCGTCATAATGTTAGTGGCGTCAAGCTTTGAGGCTTTGGTACTCGTCGGTACTTCGTTGTCTGCGAGGTTGAGGATACCTGCATACATCCTGGCAAGATACTTTTCCGTTTTCGTGGAGGGTGCTACAAAGGAAGCGCCGCGTGCTTCGCTAAGAAGCTCGTCAGCGCGGGCGATATGCTTCGCCAGCCCACCTTTCTGAAGGAGGATGAGGAGGCGAGACCGGGAGAGTTTCCCCAGGGTTGTCTTCTCCATCTGCTTCACAGGAATGGGAACGATCATTTGAGGTGGCT
Organism: Suillus fuscotomentosus; assembly: GCF_016647785.1. Taxonomy (NCBI): domain Eukaryota; kingdom Fungi; phylum Basidiomycota; class Agaricomycetes; order Boletales; family Suillaceae; genus Suillus; species Suillus fuscotomentosus. Next base: position 197,926 of record NW_024539599.1, read on the forward strand.
GGGTGATCATCTTGACGTAGATATCGCGTAAAGCACGGTGCGTGATGGGTGTGTCTGCTCCATCGAGGTCGAAAGATGGCGAGTAGAAAATGACGAACCCTTCGGTTTCCTGGCCGGGAATACGGTATGGAGTAGCAGCAAGGAAGGAGTGCGTGACGCCTTCCAAAGTCTGGAGATGGGTTTCAAGCTCAGGGATACTATATGTGACACCATGGATGATGACAGTGTCCTTGATGCGACCGATAAGGTGCATAGAGCCACCTTCGATGATGCCTACATCACCAGTGTGGTACCAGCCACCCTCGATAAAGCTGGAAGATGTAGCCTCAGGGTTTTTGTAGTAGCATACAAAAACCATCGGTCCGCGAACCTGAAGCTCGCCGCTCTCGCCATCTGCGCGCGGAGTAGTGCCATCGACAGGGTCAACGATGCGCATTTCGCAACCAATAACGGGACGTCCAAGGTCAAGGAACTCGCGAGCAGGTTTGGTTGTAAAAATATCGACTGGAACAAAAATGCAGCCACCACCGCAAGACTGGTCAGCTCAGATGTAACAATGTTGTATAAAGGTTCATACCAAGTTTCTGTCATTCCAAATCCAGCAGAGACTATGAAAGACACTGCGGAGGGGTTCTTGCTAAGCTTTTTCATGGTAGCAACGAAGGTTTGTGCGGTCTTCGAGACCACTGCTTCACCTCCGCTGGTGATCCGCTTGATGGAGGATAGGTCGAAAGATCCGAAAGATCAGTACGCTTTTCAAGATCGCGAGTGAGCTTGGCTAGCAGAAAGTTTGGTGCGAAACCTAGACCAATGGACTGAAAAAGAAGCATGATGAATCGATAAGTAAAAGCCACGGCTGAATTGAATTGAGACATACATTTTCGTCGATCAGACGAAGCATGCGAACGGAATCGGACAAAATAACAGATGCATGCACATGGACCTGCGAAGCACCATATAGGAGAGGTGTAACGTGCATTTCCACAGACCCTGCGACGTGATCAAATCCTACCCCTGACGGCCATAGTTAATTCTAGAAGCTCTAATGATGGTTGTCTTACAGTTCAAGACTTGAGACTCAGAAAGCGGGCCAAAGCGTAGCTCCTTGGCACGGCGAGCCCTGAACATGCGCCAAATAAAGTCGTCGGTGTTGGTCACTATGGGGCCTCACAGTCAATATATCAACATCTCACAGAAGGAGGGCGGGTATGCATGATCTCACTCAAATCAAGAATGAACTGAAAGAAATATAAAAGATCGTACCTATAACCGAGAATGTTGCGCCACTTTTAAGAACAGCCATGACAACTACGACCAACTCGACACTACGATGTGCGTAAATCTTCCCTCTTCACACCGCCTGCTAGGAGGTGGTAATGGTGCGCTAGGATGTTGGAGGCTCTCCGTAAGTGAATGTTCGCCTCGTCTGCGGCTCGCTAGGAATCGAGGCAGGTACACTTTGAATGATACACGACCTATCAGGCAATTCCTGCGCGTTGCGGGAAAACACACCTGTGATGGCTCCCTTCCAGTCACACCAATGTAAATTCGCTGTGGGGTTGAGCAAGCGTTCGCGTTGGGCAGCTGTCAAGAGAGGAACAGAACCAACCGCTGCAGTCAGATTGGTAGATACCTTCCTCAA